>NW_027049360.1:0-5431 GCF_025399875.1 Dalotia coriaria
GCTTTTAAAATTTAAACTTTTTTTATTGAAGCAATTTTAATAAAACGAAATTAAAAAACGCGTTTTTATGCGTTTTAGCGTTAAACGCAGATTAATAAACTGCTGTTTTGCTAAAACAGCATTTTCAAGCATTTTAAAACGTTTAATCGTTAAAACGCAATTTAAAAAAAATAATAAAAATTTAATTTATGCTGTTTTACGTTAAAAATTAAACCCCAAACTGCTGTTTTGCTAAAATAGCATTTAAGCATTTTAACGTGGTTTAATAGAAGAATTTAAAAACAATAATAAAAAATTGTATTTTTGCTGTTTAGCGTTAAAACGAGATTAAAACTCAAAACGTGCTGTTTTGCTAAAAATAAGCATTTTCAAGCATTTTAGATCGTTTAAATCGTTCATATAGAAGCAAAATTAATAAACAATAATAAAAAATTAGTTTTTAAAAAGTTTTACGTTAAAACGCAGATTAAAACCAAAAACGTGCTGTTTTGCTAAAATAATTTAACCCTTTTAGATCGTTGAAATCGTTCAAATAGAGCAATATTAATAAAAACGAATAATAAAAAATTCGTCTTTTTTTGCTGTTTTACGCGTTAAAACGCAGATTAAAAGCTCAAAACGTGCTGTTTTGCTAAAATAAGCATTTTCAAGCATTTTGATCGTTGAAATGTTCAAATAGAAGCAATATTAATAAAAAAAAGAATAATAAAAATTCGTCGTTTTTATGTGTTTTTCGCGTTAAAACGCAGATTAAAGCTCAAAACGTGCTGTTTTCTAAAAGCATTTTCAAGCATTTTGATCGTTGAAATACGTTCAAATAGAAGCAATATTAATAAAAACGAATAATAAAAAATTCGTCGTTTTATGCTGTTTTACGCGTTAAACGCAGATTAAAGCTTAAACGTGCTGTTTTCTAAATAAGCATTTTCAAGCATTTTAGATCGTGAAAAACGTTCAAATGAGCAATATTATAAAACGAATAATAAAATTTTCGTTTTTATGTTTTTTACCTAAAAAGCATTAAAATCAAACGTGTTTTTTTTTAAAATAAGCATTTTAAGATTTAATCGTTAAAGTTCCCAAAAAAGCAATATTAATAAAAACGCAATAAAATTCGCGTTTTAAATGTTTAAGCGTTAAACGGATTAAACTCAAAAAAGCTTTTTTAAAATAAATTTCAAAGCGATTTTAGATGTTAAACGTTAAAAACCTATTAAATAAAAACGTATAAAATTCGTCTTTTTTTGCTTTTTAGCTTTAAACGTTTAAACTAAAGTGCGTTTTTAAAAAAGCAATTTTAAATTTAGATCTTAAATCGTTTACCTTAGGGAAAAAGGGTTAACCTTTTCAAAAAAGCATTTTAACTTTTAACGTTAAATCGCAAATAAAAAATTTAAAAAAAACGTTAAAAGTCGTTTTATTTCTGTTTACGCGTTAAAACGCAGATTAAAGCTCAAAACGTGCTGTTTTGCTAAAATAAGCATTTTCAAGCATTTAGATCGTTTAAATCGTTCAAATAGAGCAATATTAATAAAAACGAATAATAAAAATTCGTCGTTTTATGCGTTTTTCGCGTTAAAACGCAGATTAAAGCTCAAAACGTGCTGTTTTGCTAAAATAAGCATTTTCAAGCATTTTAGATCATTGAAATCACGTTCAAATAGACGCAATATTGGCAAAACGAATAATAAAAATTCCGTCGTTTTTATGCTGTTTTACGCGCGTTAAAACGCTGATTAAAAACTCAAAACGTATAACAAATAAGCATTTTCAAGCATTTTGCGATCGTTGAAATCGTTTAAATAGGAGCAATATTAATAAAACGAATAATAAAATTCGTCATTTTATGCTGTTTTACGCGTTAAAACGCAGATTAAAGCTCAAAACGTGCTGTTTTGCTAAAATAAGCATTTTCAAGCATTTTAGATCGTTGAAATCGTTCAAATAGACGCAATATTAATAAAAACGAATAATAAAAATTCCGTCGTTTTATGCTGTTTTACGCGTTAAACGCTGATTAAAGCTTCAAAACGTGCTGTTTTGCTAAAATAGGCATTTTCAAGCATTTTAGATCGTTGGAAATCGTTTAAATAGAAGCAATATTAATAAAAACGAATAATAAAAATTCGTCATTTTATCTTGTTTTACGCGTTAAAACGCAGATTAAAGCTCAAAACGTGCTGTTTTGCTAAAATAAGCATTTTCAAGCATTTTAGATCGTTGAAATCGTTCAAATAGAAGCAATATTAATAAAAACGAATAATAAAAATTCGTCGTTTTATGCTGTTTTACGCGTTAAAACGCAGATTAAAAGCTCAAAACGTGCTGTTTTGCTAAAATAAGCATTTTCAAGCATTTTAGATCAGTGAAATCGTTCAAATAGACGCAATATTAATAAAAACCAATAATAAAAATTACGTCGTTTTATGCTGTTTTACGCGTTAAAACGCAGATTAAAGCTCAAAACGTGCTGTTTTGCTAAAATAAACTTTAAGCATTTTAGATCGTTGAAATCGTTCAAATAGACGCAATAAAATAAAAACGAATAATAAAAATTTCGTCGTTTTTATGCTGTTTTACGCGTTAAAACGCAGAATAGACTCAAAACGTGCTGTTTTGCTAAAATAAGCATTTTTCAAGCATTTTAGATCGTTGAAATCGTTCAAATAGACGCAATATTAAAAAAACGAATAAAAATTTCGTCGTTTTTATGCTGTTTTACGCGTTAAAACACAGATTAAAGCTCAAAACGTGCTGTTTTGCTAAATAAGCATTTTCAAGCATTTTAGATCGTTGAAATCGTTCATATAGAAGCAATATTAATAAAAACGAATAATAAAATTCGTAGTTTTATGCTGTTTTACGCGTTAAAACGCAGATTAAAGCTCAAAACGTGCTGTTTTGCTAAAATAAGCATTTTCAAGCATTTTAGATCGTTGAAATCCCTTCAAATAGACGCAATATTAATAAAAACGAATAATAAAAATTTCGTCGTTTTTATGCTGTTTTACGCGTTAAAACGCAGAATAAAGCTCAAAACGTGCTGTTTTGCTAAAATAAAGCATTTTCAAGCATTTTAGAACGTTGAAATCGTTCAAATAGAAGCAATATTAATAAAAAATTTGTCGTTTTTTTGCTGTTTTTCGCGTTAAAACGCAGATTAAAAACTCAAAACGTGCTGTTTTGCTAAAATAAGCATTTTCAAGCATTTTAGATCGGAAATCGTTCAAATAGACGCAATATTATAAAACCAATAATAAAAATTCGTCGTTTTTATGCTTTTTTTACGCGTTAAAACGCAGATTAAAACTCAAAACGTGCTGTTTTGCAAAAAAATTTTTCCAAAAAGGGGTTTTTTAAAAAAAAAATTTTAAACTTTTAAAAAAATTTAAAAAAAAAAAATTTTTTTTTTTTTCCCTTTTAAAAATTTTTTTAAAACGGAAAAAAAAAAGGGGTTTTTTAAAATTTTTTTTAAACTTTTAAAAAAAAAAAAAAATTTTTTTTTTTTTTTTTTAAACCTTTTTTAAAACGGGTTTTTCTAAAATTTTTTTTTAAAATAAAATTTTAAAAAAAAATTTTAAAAAAAAAAAAAAATTTTTTTTTTTTAAAAAAACCCCTTTTTTTTTCCCCCCGTTTTAAAAAAAAAATTTTTTTTTTTTTTAAAATAAAATTTTCCCCTTTTTTTAAAAAAAAAAAAAAAAAAAAAAATTTTTTTTTTAAAAAACCCCCCTTTTTTTTTTTTTAAAAAAAAAATTTAAAAAAATTTTTTCAAAAAATTTTAAAAAAAAAAAAGGGGAAAACCCCCAAAAAAATTTTTTAAAAAATTTAAAAAAATTTTTGGTTTTTTTTTTTTAAAAAAAATTTAAAAATTTTTTTTTAAAAAAAATTTTAAAAAAAATTTTTTAAAAAGGTTTTTTTTTTTTTAAATTTTTAAAAAAATTAAAAATTTTAAATTTTGTTTCCCAAAAAAAAAAAAATTTTTAAAAAAAATTTTTTTTTAAAAAAATTTTAAAAAAAAATTTTTTTTAAAAAAAAAAAAACCCGATTAAAAAAAAACCTTTTTTTTTTTTTTAAAAAAAAAAAAAAAAAAAAAAAATTTTTTTTAAAAAAAAAAAAAAAAATTTTTTTTTTTTTTAAAAAAAAAAAAAAATAAAAAATTTTTTTTTTTTTTTTTTAAAAGGTTAAAATTTAAAAAAATTTTTTTTTTTTAAAAAATTTTTAAAAAAAAAATTTTGTTTTAAAATTTTTTGGGAAAAAAAAAAAAAATTAAAAAATTTTTTTTAAATTTTTTTAAAAAAAAATTTGGGTTTTTTTTTTAAAAAAAAAATTTTAAAAAAATTTTTTTGGGTTTTTTTAAAAACCCCAAAAAAAAAAAAAAAATTTTTAAAAAACCCCTTTTTTTTGGGGGGCGGAAAAAATTAAAAAATTTTTTTAAAAAAAAAAAAATTTTTCAAATTTTTTTTTTTTGGGAAAAAAAAAAAAAAAAAAAAAAAATTTCCCTTTTTAAGTTTTTTTAAAACCAAAAAACCAAAATTTTTTAAAAAAAAAAAAAATTTTTTTTTAAGGGTTTTTTTTTAAAAAAAAAATTTTTAAAAACCTTTTTAAAAAAAAAGTTTTTTTTTAAGCTTTTTTTTTTAAAACCCAAAAAAAAAAAAAAGGTTTTAAAAAAAAAGGTTTTTTTTTTTTCCCTTGGTTTTTAAAAAAAAATTTTTTAAAAAAAAATTTTTTTTAAAAAACCCCAAAAACCAATTTTTAAAAAAAAAACCCTTTTTTTTTTTTTTTTTTAAAAAAAAAAAAAAAAAAATTTTTTAAAAAAAAAATTTTTTTTTTTTTTTTTGGGGTTTTTTTGGAAAAAAATTTAAAAACCAAAATTTTTTTGGTTTTTTTTTTTTTCCGGGGTTTAAAAAAATTTTTAAAAAAAAAAAAAAATTTTTTTTAAAATTTTTTTTTTTTTTTAAAAAAAAAAAAAAAAACGTTTTTTTCTTTTTTTTTAAAAAAATTTTTTTTTTGGGGGTTTTTAAAAAAAATTTTTTTCTTTTTAAAAATTTTCGTTTTTATTTTTTAAAAAAAAAAAAAAAATTTTTTTTTTTTTTTTAAAAAAAAAATTTTCCCAAAATTTTTTTAAAAACCCTTTTGGTTTTTTTAAAAAAAAAAAAAAAACCCAAAAAAAAAAATTTTTTTTTTCCCCCTTTTTTTTCTTTTTTTTAAAAAAAAAATTTTTTTTTTTAAAAAAAATTTTTTTTTAAAAAAAAAAAAAAAAAAAAAAAAAACTTTTTTTTTAAAAAAAAAAGGGGTTTTTTTCCCGGGGTTTTCCAAAAAAAAATTTTTAAAATTTTTTTGAAAATTTTAAAAAATTTTAAAAAAAATAAAAATTTTTTCCCTTTTTTTAAAAAAAGGTTAAAAAAAAATTTTTTTGGGTTTTTTTTAAAAA
>NW_027049361.1:0-5430 GCF_025399875.1 Dalotia coriaria
GAATAATAAAAATTTCGTCGTTTTTATGCTGTTTTACGCGTTAAACGCAGAGATAAAGCTCAAAACGTGCTGTTTTGCTCAAATAAGCATTTTCAAGCATTTTAGATCGTTGAAATCGTTCCAAATATAAATATGTAAAACGAATAATAGAAATTCGTCGTTTTATGCTGTTTTACGCGTTTAAAGCCGCAGATTAAAAGCTCAAAAGGGCTGTTTTGCTAAAATAAGCATTTTCCAAGCATTTTAGATCGTTGAAATCGTTTCAAATAGACGCAATATTAATAAAAACGAATAATAAAAAAAATTACGTCGTTTTATGCTGTTTACGCGTTAAAACGCAGGTAAAACGCAGCTCAAAACGTACTTTGTTTTGTTAAAATAAGCATTTTCAAGCATTTTAGATCGTTGAAACCGTTCAAATAGAAGCAATATTAATAAAAACGAATAATAAAAATTAGGTAGTTTTTATGCTGTTTTACGCGTTAAAACGCAGATTAAAGCTCAAAACGGCTGTTTTACTAAAATAAGCTTTCCGAAGCATTTTTAGATCGTTGAAATCGTTCAAATAGAAGCAATATTGGCAAAACGAATAATAAAAAAATCGTCGTTTTTATGCTGTTTTACGCGGTAAAACGCAGATTAAAAGCTCAAAACGTTAACATTTTTGCTAAATACAGCATTTCAAGCATTATTTATTTAGATCCCCGTTGAAATCGTTCAAATGGACGCAATATTAATAAAAACGAATAATAAAAATTTCGTCGTTTTTATGCTTGTTTTATGCGTAAACTGCGTTAAAGCAAAACGTGCTGTTTACGCTAAAATAAGCATTTTCAAGCATTTTTAGATCGTTTGGGGAAATCGTTTCCAAATAGAAGCAATAGTAATAAAAAGCAGGTAATAAAAAATTACGTCGTTTTATGCTGTTTTACGCGTTAAAACGCGAGTTAAAGCTCCAAAAGGCATTTAACTTGTTTTTGCTAAAATTAGCATTTTCAAGCATTTTTTAGATCGGTAGAGTCGTTCAAATGAACTTAATAAAATAAAAACGAATAATAAAAGAATTTCGTCGTTTTTATGCTGTTTTACGCGTTAAAACGCAGAATAAAGCTCAAAACGTGCTGTTTTGCTTTAAAATAAAGCATTTTCAAGCATTTTAGATCGTTGAAATCGTTCAAATAGAAGCAATATTAATAAAACTGAATAATAAAAATTTGTCGTTTTTTATGCTGTTTTACGCGATCAAAACGCAGATTAAAGAAAACAAAATGTGCTGTTTTTTGCTAAAATAAGCATTTCGAAGCATTTTCGATCGTTGAAATCGTTCGAAATAGACGCCAATATTAATAAAAACGAATAATAAAATTTCGTCGTTTTTGTGCGCTTATTTTTACGCGTTAAGCGCGGTTAAAACTCAAACATTAAGCGCTTTTACTCTGATATTTCAAGCATTTTTAGATCGTTGAAATCTTTCAAATAGAAGCAATATTCAATAAAAAGCGAATGGCAAAATTCGTCGTTTTTATGCTTTTGTTTTTGCGTTAAAACGCAGATTAAAACAAAACCGCTGTTTTGCTAAAATACACTTTATTTTAAACATTTTAGATCGTTGAAATCGTTCAGAATAGACGCAATAAAAATAAAAAGCGTCGCCAAAATTTCGTCGTTTTATGCTGTTTACGCGTTAAACGCAGAATAGAGCCAAATGTGCTGTTTTTGCTAAAATAAGCATTTTCAGCCTTTAGATCGTTGAAATCGTTCAAATAGACGCAATAGTAATAAAAGGCAATAATAAAAATTTCGTCGTTTTTTTGCTGTTTTGTTAGGGCGCAGAACCGGCTCCCAAACGGCTGCTGTTTTGCTAAAATAAGCATTTTCAAGCGGCCGCAGATCGTTGAAATCGTTGGTTTAAATCGAAGCAATAATAAAAACGAATAATAAAAAATTTAAAGATGCGTTTTTGCTGTTTTGCATTAAAGCAGATTAAAGTTAAAAATAACTGTTTGCCAAAATAAGCATTTTCAGAATAAATTTGAAATGTTCAAAATAGACGCATATTAATAAACGGTAATAAAGGGCTGTGTTTCGCGCATTTTTGCCGTTAAGCTTGCGGGTCAAACAAAGCATGCTGTTTGCTAAAATAACGTACAAACATTTTAGATCGTTGAAATCACCGTTCAAATAGGGAGCGCATGTTAATAAAAACGAATAATTAAAAATTTCATCGTTTTTGCTGTTTCGCGTTAAACGCGAATTCAAGCTCAAAATTCATGCTTTTGCTAAAATAAAGCATTTTCGAAACGTACAGATCCGTTGGGGAAATCAGTTCAAATAGAGAAGCAATATTATAAAAAAACGAATAATAAAAATTCGTCGTTTTTACGCCTTTCTTTTCGCGCGTTAAAGCCTGGTTAAAGCTCAAAACGTGCTGTTTTGCTTCAAAATAAACATTTTCAAGCATTTTTGAATCGTTTAAATCGTTCCAAATAGAGCAATAATAAAAACGAATAATAAAAAATTCGTCGTTTTATGCTTTTGTTTTACGCGTTAAAACGCAGATTAAAGCTAAAACGTGCTGTTTTGCTAAAATAATAAGCATTTTCAAACATTTTAGATCGTTGAAATCGTTCAAATAGACGCAATATTAATAAAAACGAATAATAAAAAATTCGTCGTTTTTATGCTGTTTACGCGTTAAACACTGATTAAAGCTCAAAACAACATTTTGCTAAAATCGCATTATAAACATTTTAGATCGTTGAAATCACGTTCAATTCATTAATAATATTAATAAAAATCGAATAATAAAAAAATTGTCATTTTTATGCTGTTTTACGCGTTAAAACGCAGATTAAAGCTCAAAACGTGCTGTTTTGCTAAAATAAGCATTTTCAAGCATTTTTAGATCGTTTAAATCGTTCAAATAGAAGCAATATTAATAAAAACGAATAATAAAAATTTGTCGTTTTTTATGCTGTTTACGCGTTAAAACCTGGTCAAACTCAAAACGTGCTGTTTTGCACAAAATAAGCATTTTCAAGCATTTAGATCGTGAAATCGTTAAAATAGACGCAATATTAATAAAAACAGAATAATAAAATTTACCGTGGTTTTGCCATTTACGCGTTAAAACGCAGATTAAGCGCTCAAAACGATATGACGCAAAATACGCGTGCAAAGCATTTTGATCGTTGAAATCGTTCAAATAAACAATATTAATAAAAGCGAATAAAATTTGTCGGTTTTGCCATGTTTGCGTTAAAACGCAGATTGAAATAAAACGATGCTGTTTTGCAAAATAAGCGGTACAGCATTTTGGTCGTTAAATCATTCGTTCCGTCGACGCGGCAAAAGCCTCAAAACGGTGCTTTGTGTTTTATGCTGTTTACGCGTTGGCAAATAAAACTCAAAACGTTGCTGTTTGCACAAAGAATAAAAGCATTTTCCGGCGCTGGAATCGACAGAAATGCATTTCAAGATGACGCAATAATAAAACTGAATAATAAAAAATTTATTCAGTTTTGCCTGTTTGCGCGTTAAACGCGGTGCAGAAATAAAACGTTAACGGCATAAAATAGCATTTTCAAGCATTTTTGAATCGTTTGAAATCGTTCCGATAGACGCAATAAATAAAAACGAATATTAAGAATTTAGTGATTTTTATGCTGTTTTACGCGTTGACGCAGATTAAAATAAAACGAACTGTTTTGCCAAAACGTACTGAAAGCATTTAGATCGTTGAAATCGTTTAAAATAGAAGCAATAATGGCAAAAACGAATAATAAAATTTCGTCGTTTTATGCTGTTGCCGTTAAAGCGCAGATTAAAGCGAAAACGCTTTTCATTTTTTGCTAAAATAAGCATTTTCAGCGTTTGGTCGTTGAAATCGTTCAAATAGGAGCAATAATGTAATAAAACAAAAAGATAATAAAATTTATGTTTTATGCCATTTTACGCGTTAAAGCAGAATTAAACTCAAAACGTGCATTTTGCTGAAGCAAAACACCGGCATTTAGATCGTTGGAAATCGTTTCAAATGGGCACCGTAATGGCAAAAAACGAATATTTAAAAATTTGTCGTTTTACGCGTACTGTTTACGCGTTAAAGCCGCAGATTTAAACTCCGGCAATGCTGTTTTGATAAACCGGCATTTACCGGCGTTTAGATGGGCAGAATCGTTTCAAATACAGCAATAATGGTAAAAACGAATACGCGAAATTTGACGTTTTTTTATTTTACGCGTTAAACACCGTTAAAAAGCTCGGCGCTAAAATAAGCATTTCAAAGCTTTAGATCGTTAAACTTCTAGGAAAAAAAAAAAAAAAAATTTCGTTTTTATTGTTTACGCGTTAAAAAGGAAAAAACCAAAATTTTTTTTTAAAATTTTAAAATTTTAACTTTTAAACGTTTTAAAAAAAAATTAAAACGTTAAAAAATTTCCTTTTTTTTTTGCGTTTTAAAGCTTAAAAAGGGAAAAAAAGGGTTTTTTTTAAAAAAAAGCATTTTCAACTTTTAGACGTTAAAAAACTTAAATAGGCTATTAAAAAAAAGAATAAAAATTTTCTTTTATGTTTTCGCGTTAAAACGCGGGTAAAACTAAAACTCTTTTTGCTAAAAATAAAACATTTTCAAAAAATTTTAGATCTTGAAATCGCAAATAGAGCAATATTTAAAAAAAACGAATAAAAAAAAATTTTGTTTTTTATTTTTTCGCTTAAACGCAGATTAAAGTCAAAACTGCTTTTCTAAAAAATTTTCAACTTTTAGTGGAAATCGTTTCAAAAATAAAAATAAAAACAATAATAAAAATTTCCGGGGTTTTGCTGTTTTCCGGGGAAAAAGCGATTTAAAACCCAAAAAATCTTTTGCTAAAAAAGCATTTTTAAACATTTTTGATCGTTGAAATCGTTCAAATAGAGCTTTTAAAAAAACGAATAATAAAAATTTCGTCGTTTTATGCTTTTTTACGCGTTAAAACGCAGAATTTAAAATAAAAAATGCCCTTTTTTTCTAAAATAAGCATTTCAAAACTTTTGATGTTGAAAATTTTTAAAAAGAATAATGAAAAACGAAAAATAAAAATTGCGTTTTTGCCCAACGCTTAAAACGCGATTAAAAAAACGTGTGTTTGCCCAAAAATAAACATTTTCAAGCTTTTAGATCTTGAAATCGTTAAAAGGGGCAATATTTAAAAAAAAAGAATAAAAAAATTTTGTTTTATGCTTTTTTGCGTTAAAGAAAAAGGGGTTAAAAAAGCTTTTCCAAAACGTTTTTGTTTTGAACAAAAAATAAAAAAAAAATTTTAAAAACGTTTTTCGTTTACGGTTAAAACGCAATTAAAATAAAACAAAAATTTTGCTTTTAAAAAAGCCAAGATTTTGCGTTAAAAACGCAAATAGAAAAAGGGGGTAAAAAAAAAAAGGGAAAAA
>NW_027049362.1:0-5420 GCF_025399875.1 Dalotia coriaria
AACAGCACGTTTTTAGCTTTAAAACCGTTCTGACGCGTAAAACAGCATAAAACGGCAGATTTTTTTTTATTTTTTTTTATTCATTTGCGTCTATTCCAACAAATTTTAACGATCTAAAATGCTTGAAAATCTTATTTTAGCAAAAAACACGTTTTGAGCTTTTTAAACAGCGTTTTTTAAAGCGTAAAACCCCATAAAACGACGAAATTTTTTTTATTGTTTTTTTTAATATTGCCCTCTATTTGAACATTTCAACGATCTAAAATGCTTGAAAATGCTTATTTTAGCAAAACAAAAGTTTGAGCTTTTTAAACTGCGTTTTAACGCGGAAAACCTTTTAAAAAAGACGAATTTTTTTATTTGTTTTTTTTAATATTTTCGTCTATTTCAAAGTTTAACGATCTAAAATGCTTGAAAATGCCATTTTAGCCCAAAACCCAGTTTTTACCAAAACAGCGTTTTAAAGCTAAAACAACCTAAAACGGCGGAAATTTTTTTTTCGTTTTTTTAAAAATATTGCGTCAATTTGAACGATTTCAACGATCCCAAAATGCTTGAAAATGCTTATTTTTTGCAAAACAGCACGTTTTAGGTTTTCTGCGTTTTAACGCGTAAAACAGCATAAAATGAAGATTTTTATTATTCGTTTTTTTTAATTTGCTTTATTTAAAAAAGATTTCAACGATCTAAAAAGCGAAAATGCTTATTTAAGCAAAACAGCACGTTTTTAGCAATCTGCGTTTTTAAAGCGTAAAACAACATAAAAACGACGAAATTTTTTTTATTCGTTTTTTTTAATATTGCCATTTGAACGACTTCAACGATCTAAAAACTTTTTAAAACTTTTTTGGGAAAACCCGCACGTTTTGAACTTTAATCTGCGTTTTAACGCCAAAACAGCATAAAACGACGGTTTTTTTTTACCCTTTTTTTTTAATATTGCGTCTATTTGAAACGATTTTTAACGATCTAAAATGCTTGAAAATGCTTATTTTGGGAAAACAGCACGTTTTGAGCTTTTAAAAGCGTTTTTAAGCGTAAAACAACATAAAAAAAGACGAAATTTTTTTTATTCGTTTTTTTTTAATATTACGTCTATTTGAACGGTTTCCCCGATCTAAAAAGCTTGAAAATGCTTATTTTTTGGAAAACCCGGGACGTTTTGAGCTTTTTAAACGGTTTTTTAAAGCGTAAAAAAACATAAAAAAGACCATACTTATTTATAAAACAGCACGTTTTGAATTTTATTCTGCGTTTTAACGCGTAAAACATAAAACGATGAATTTTTATTTCGTTTTTTATTAATATTACTTCTATTTGAACGATTTCAACGATCTAAAATGCTTGAAAATACTTATTTTGCTTAAAACAGCACGTTTTTAGGCTTTATTCTGCGTTTTAACGCGTAAAACAGCATACAAACGGCAGATTATTTATTATTCGTTTTTATTAATATTGCTTCTATTTGAACGATTTCAACGATCTAAAATGCTTGAAAATGCTTATTTTAGCAAAACAACGTTTTGAGAGCTTTAATCTGCGTTTTAACGCGTAAAGCAACATAAAAACGACGAATTTTTATTGTTCGTTTTTTATTAATATTGCGTCTATTTGAACGTTTCAGCGATCGTCTTGAAAATGCTTATTTTAGCAAAACAGCACGTTTTGAGCTGAAATCACGCGTTTTAACGCGTAAATACAGCATAAAACGACGAATTTTGATTCGTTTTTTATTTAATAGTGCTTCACTATTTGAACGATTTCAACGATCTAAAATGCCCCAGAAAGTACTTATTTTAGCAAAAACAGCGCGTTTGAGCTTTTATTCTGCGTTTTAACGCGTGAAACGGCATAAAACGACGGGGAATTTTTGTAGTTTTATTAATATTGCGTCTATTTGAGCGATTTCAACGATCTAAAATGCTTGAAAATGCTTATTTTAGCAAAACAAGCACGTTTTGAGAGCTTTAATCTACGCGTTTTAACGCGTAAAACAGCATAAAATGACGAATTTTTTATTATTCGTTTTTATTAATATTGCTTCTATTTAAACGATTTCAACGATCTAAAATTAGCGAAAATGCTTTATTTTAGCCAAAACAGCGCGTTTTTTGAAGGCACAGTCACCGCGTTTTTAACGCGTAAAACAGCATAAAAACGACAGAATTTTTATTATTCGTTTTATTACGTATTTTGCCTCTGTTGAACGATTTCCGGCGATCTAAAATGCTTGAAAATGCTTATTTTAGCAAACAGCGCATTTTGAGCTTTAATCTTTGCGTTTTTAACGCGCAAACAGCATAAAACGACGAATTTTTTTATTGTTGTTTTTATTATGTTGCTTCCTGTTGAACGATTTCAGGCGAGTCTAAAATGCGTACTTTATTTTTAGCAAAACAGCACGTTTTGAGCTTTAATCTGCGTTTTAACGCGTAAAACGGCATAAAACGACAATTTTTATTATTCGTTTTATTAATATTGCGTCTGTTGAACGATTTCGGCGATCTAAAATGCTTGAAAATGCTTTATTTAGCAAAACAGCACGTTTGAGCTTTTAATCTGCGTTTAATGTTACAGCATAAAAGAAACGACGAATTTTGATTATTCGTTTTTTATTAATATTGCTTCTATTTGAATGATTTCAGCGATCTAAAATGCTTGAAAATGCTTATTTTTAGCAAAACAGCACGTTTTGAGCTTTATTCTGCGCAACGTAAAACAGCATAAAACGGCGAAATTTTGCAGTATTCGTTTTTTTTATTAATGTGTGCAAAAAGTCTATTTGGGCGATTTCAACGATCTAAAATGCTTGAAAATGCTTATTTTAGCAAACAGCACGTTTTGAGCTTTTAATCTGCGTTTTTAACGCGTAAAACTGCATAAAACGACAATTTTGCGCATTATTCGTTTTTTTATTAATATTGCTTTCTATTTGAACGATTTCAACGATCTAAAATGTTTTGAAAATGCTTATTTTAACAAAACAGCGCGTTTGAGCTTTTAATCTGCGTTTTAACTCGTAAAACAGCGCATAAAACGACGAAATTTTATTATTCGTTTTTTATTAATGTGCGTCTATTTAAGCAATTTCAGCGATCTAAAATGCTTGAAAATGCTTATTTTAGCAAAACAGCACATTTTGAGCTTTTAATCACCGCGTTTTAACGCGTAAAACAGCATAAAAAACGGCGATATTTTTATTATTCGTTTTTATTTTATTGCGATCTATTTGAACGATTCAAAGATCTAAAATCTTGAAAATGCTTATTTTAGCAAAACAGCACGTTTGAGCTTTAATCTGCGTTTTAACGCGATAAAACAACATAAAAACGACGAATTTTTATTATTCGTTTTTATTAATATTGCTTCTATTTGAACGATTTCAACGATCTAAAATGCTTGAAAATGCTTATTTTTGGCAAAACAGCGCGTTTTGAGCTTTAATCTGCGTTTTAACGCGGTAAACAACTTATAAAACGACGAAATTTTTTATTATTCGTTTTTATTTTTATTAGCGTCTATTTGAACGATTTCAAAGAACTAAATGCTTGAAAAATGCTTATTTGCAGCAAAACAGCGTTTTGAGCTTTAATCTGCGTTTTAACTTGCCAGTAAAACAACATAAAACGACGAATTTTTTATTATTCACGTTTTTTATTAATGTGCGATCTATTTGAACGATTTCAGCGATCTAAAATGCTTTTAAAATGCTTATTTTTAGCAAAACAGCACGTTTTGAGGAAGGCTTTAATCAGCGTTTTAACGCGTAAAACAACTTTATAAAAACGACGAAATTTTATTATTCGTTTTTTTATTAATATTGCGTCCTGTTGAACGATTTCAACGATCTAAAAATGCTTGAAAATGCTTATTTTAGCAAAACAGCACGTTTGAGCTTTAATCTGCGTTTAACGCGATAAAGCAACATAAAAACGACGAAATTTTTTATTATTCGTTTTTATTAATATTGCTTCTATTTGAACGATTTCAACGATCTAAAATGCTTGAAAATGCTTAAAAAACAGCCCTTTGACTTTTTAATTAGGGAACGCTAAAAACAAAAAAAATTTTTTTTTTATTGTTTTTTTTAAAACCAAAATTTTTTGAAATTTAAATACAAAAAGTTTTTAAAATTTTTTAACAAAACGCCTTTTAGCTTTAATTCGTTTTAATTAAAAACATAAAAAGGGAAATTTTTTTTTTTTTTTTTTATTAAATTTTTTTTTGCACAACGTTAAAAACTTAAAAGCTTTAAACAAAAAAGCCGGATTTTTTAAAAACCGTTTTTTTAAAAACCTAAAAGAAAAAATTTTTTTAATTGTTTTTTTTTAAATTTCTTTTTTAAGAAACGACTAAAAACTTAAAATGCTTTTTTTGCAAAACAGCAGGGGTTTTTCGTTTTTAATAAAAAGCTTTTGGTTTTAATTTTTTTTTTTAAATTTCTTTATTTAACCAGCGTTAAAATTGCTTAAAAAACTTTTTTAAACAAAACAATTTTTTAATCTTTTTTTAATGTAAAACATAAAAAGAAAAAAATTTAAAAGTTTTTTAAAAACCTTTTGAAGTTTAACGTTTAAAAGCGAAAAGCATTTTCAAAAATTTTGGTTTAATTCTTTAATAAAAGATAAAACGATAAATTTTTTAATTCTTTTTTTAAAACCTTTTTAACGGTTTAACGTTTAAAACGAAAAGCATTTTTTAAAAAACCCTTTTTTTTTTAATTGCGTTTTTTAAAGGTAAAAAAAAAAAAAAAAGCTTTTTTTTTTTTTTTTTTTAAAAGCCCTTATTTAACGATTTTAACGCTAAAAGCTTAAAAGCATTTTAAAAAACCCTTTTTTTTAATCGCATTTTAACGAAAACAACATAAAAGCGAAATTTTTTTTTAAAACCCTTTTTTTTTTTCTTTTTAACGTTTAAAAAATTTAAAACGAAAATTTTTTTTAGGGAAAAATTTTGGGTTTAAATTTTCGTTTTTTTCGCTAAAAAACCTAAAAGCTTTTTTTACAAATTTCTTTATTTAACGTTTAACGCTAAAAAACTTAAAAGCTTTTTTAAAACGGTTTTTTTTTTCCCCTTTTAACCCTAAAAAACTAAAACGGAAATTTTTTTTTTTAACGTTTTTTTTTAAACTTCTTTTAACGTTTAACACAAAAGCGAAAATTTATATTGAAAAATTTTTTGGTTTAAATTTCGTTTTAACGGTAAAAAGCAAAAGCAAATTTTTTTTTTTCGTTTTTTTTTTTTGGGGTTTTAACGTTAACACTAAAAGCGAAAAATTTTTTTTTAAAAAAGCCTTTTGACTTTAAAATTTCTTTTAAGCTAAAAAGCAAAAACGGGAATTTTTTTTTTTCGTTTTTTTTAAAACCATTTAACGAAACATTTTTAAATGATTTTGAAAAAAGGTTTTTGGTTTAATTTCT
>NW_027049363.1:0-5417 GCF_025399875.1 Dalotia coriaria
TAAAACGTTTTATTTAAAGGTTTAATTTAAACAAAAAGCGAAAAATTTTTTGCAAAAGCACGTTTTGAGCTTTACTCTGCGTTTTTAACGCGTAAAACATCTAAATGGCAAATTTTATTATTCGTTTTTATTAATATTGCGTCTTTTGAACGATTTCAACTGATCTGAAATGTTGAAAATGCTTTTTTAGCAAAACAGCCCTTTTGAGCTTTATTCTGCGTTTAACGCGTAAAACGCATAAAACGACGGAATTTTTTTTTATTCGTTTTTATTTTATTGCGTCTATTTGAACGATTTCAACGATCAAATGCTGAAATGCTTATTTTAGCAAAACCAGCCGTTTGAGGGTTTTTAAACTGCGTTTACGCGTAATAAAACGACGAATTTTTATTCGTTTTTTTTATTAATATTGCTTCTATTTGAACGTTTCAACGATCTAAAATGGGGAAAATGCTTATTTTTGCAAAACAAACACGTTTTGAGGCTTAATCTGCGTTTAACGCGTAAAACACATAAAACGACGTTTTATATTCGTTTTATTAATATTGCGTCTTTTGAAACGATTTCAAGCGATCTAAAATGCTTGAAAATGCTTATTTTAGCAAAACAGCACGTTTTAGGTTTAATCTGCGTTTTAACGCGTAAAAACAGCATAAAAAAAAACGACGAATTTTTTTATTATTCCGTTTTTTATTAATATTGTTTCTATTTGAACGATTTCAACGATCTAAAATGCTTGAAAATGCTTATTTTAGCAAAAACAGCACGTTTTGAGCTTTAATCTGCGTTTTAACGCGTAATACAGCATAAAACGACGAATTTTTTATTATTCGTTTTATTAATACGTTTCTATTTGAACGATTTCAACGATCTAAAATGCTTGAAAATGCTTATTTTAGCAAAACAGCACGTTTTGAGCTTTATTCTGCGTTTTAGCGCGCAAAAACAGCATAAAAACGACGAAATTTTATTATTCGTTTTTATTAATATTGCGCCCTTATTTAAGCGATTTTTAACGATCTAAAAATGCTTGAAAATGCTTATTTTAGCAAAAACAGCACGTTTTGAGCTTTTAATTCAGTTTTAACGCGTAAAAGAGCATAAAAAATGACGAATTTTTTATTATTCGTTTTTATTAATATTGCTTCTATTTAAACGATTTCAACGATCTAAAATGCTTGAAAAATGCTTATTTTAGCAAAACAGCACGTTTTGAGCTTAAATTCTGGTGTTTTAACGCGTAATACAGCATAAAAAAACGCAATTTTTATTATTCGTTTTTATTAATATTGCTTCCCATTTGAACGATTTCAACGATCTAAAAATGCTTGAAAATGCTTATTTTAGCAAAAACAGCACGTTTTGAGCTTTTATTCTGCGTTTTAACGCGTAAAAACAGCATAAAAACGGCTTAAATTTTTATTATTCGTTTTTTATTAATATTGCTTCTATTTGAACCATTTCAACGATCTAAAATGTTTGAAAATGCTTATTTTAGCAAAAACAGTACGTTTTGAGCTTTTATTCTGTTTTAACGCGTAAAACAGCATAAAACGACGAAATTTTTATTATTCGCTTTTTATTTTTATTGCGTCTATTTGAACGATTTCAACGATCTAAAATGCTTGGAAATGCTTATTTTAGCAAAAACAGCACGTTTTGAGCTTTAATCTGCGTTTTAACGCGTAAAACAGCATAAAAACGACGAATTTTTTATTATTCGTTTTATTAATATTGCGTCTATTTGAACGATTTCAACGATCTAAAATGCTTGAAAATGCTATTTTAGCAAAAAACAGCACGTTTTGAGTTTTAATCTGCGTTTTAACGCGTAAACAAAAGCATAAAAACGACGAATTTTTATTATTCGTTTTTATTAATATTGCTTCAATTTGAACGATTTCAACGATTTAAAATGCTTGAAGATGCTTATTTTAGCGAAACAGCACGATTTGAGCTTTAATCTTTGCGTTTTAAACGCGTAAACAGCATAAAAAACGACGAAATTTTATTATTCGTTTTTATTAATATTGCGTCTATTTGAACGTGATTTCAACGATCTAAAATGCTTGAAAAATGCTTATTTTGTGCTAAACAGCACGTTTTGAGTTTTACTCTGCGTTTTAACGCGTAAAACATCATAAAAAATGACGAAATTTTTTATTATTCGTTTTTATTAATATTGCCCATTTGAACGATTTCAACGATCTAAAATGCTTCTGAAAAATGCTTATTTTAGCAAAACAGCACGTTTTTGAGCTTTATTCTGCGTTTTAACGCGTGCAAAGTCGTTACAAAAACGACGAAATTTTTATTCATTCGTTTTTATTTTATTGCGTCTATTTGAACGATTTCAACGATCTAAAATGCTTGAAAATGCTTATTTTAAAGCAAAACAGCACGTTTGAGCTTTAATCTGCGTTTTAACGCGTAATACAGCATAAAACGACGAATTTTTTATTATTCGTTTTTATTAATATTGCTTCTATTTGAACGATTTTCAACGATCTAAAATGCTTGAAAAATGCTTATTTTAGCAAAAACAGCACGTTTGAGTTTAATCTGCGTTTTAACGCGTAAAACAGCATAAAAAACGACGAAATTTTTATTATTCGCTTTTTATTAATATTGCGTCTATTTGAACGATTTCAACGATCTAAAATTTGGAAAATGCTTATTTTAGCAAAACAGCACGTTTTGAGTTTTAACTGCGTTTTAACGCGTAAAACAGCATAAAAACGGGCGAATTTTTTATTCGTTTTATTAATATTGCTTCTATTTGAACGATTTCAACGATCTAAAATGTTTGAAAATGCTTATTTATGTAAAACAGCACGTTTTGAGCTTCTTTATTCTGCGTTTTAATGCGTAAAACAGCATAAAAAACGACGAAATTTTTATTATTCGTTTTTTATTTTTACAGGCCTACCTTTGAACGATTTCAACGATCTAAAAATGCTTGAAAATGCTTATTTTAGCAAAACAGCACGTTTTGAGCTTAATCTGCGTTTTTACGCGTAAACAGCATAAAAACGACGAATTATTTATTATTCGCTTTTTTATTAATATTGCTTTATCGAACGATTTCAACGATCTAAAAATGCTTGAAAATGCTTATTTTAAAGCAAAACAGTTAACGTTTTGAGTTTTAATCTGCGCGTCGCGTAAAACAGCATAAAAACAATGTTCTCGGCTATTCGTTTTTATTTTATTGCGTCTATTTGAACGATTTCAACGATCTAAAATGCTTGAAAATGCTTTATTTTGTGCTAAAACGGCACGTTTTGAGGTTTAATCTGCGTTTTAACGCGTAAAACAGTTAGCTAAAAAACGACGAATTTTTTATTATCTGTTTTTATTAATATTGCTTCTATTTGAAATTTCAATGATCTAAAAATGCTTGAAAATGCTTTATTTTGAAAACAGCACGTTTTTGAGTTTTAATCTGCGTTTTAACGCGTAAACAGCATAAAAACGACGAATTTTTGGCTATTCGTTTTTTATTACTTTCTATTGCTTCTTATTTGAACGATTAACGATCTAAAAATGCTGAAAATGCTTTATTTTAGCAAAAACAGAGCACGTTTTGAGCTTTTATTCTGCGTTTACCCGCGTAAAACAGCATAAAAACGACGAATTTTTTATTATTCGTTTTTATTAATATTGTTTCTATTTGAACGATTTCAACGGATCTAAAATGTTTGAAAATGCTTATTTTAGCAAAACAGCTACGTTTTCGAGCTTTAATCTGCGTTTTAACGCGCGTAAACAGCATAAAAAAAACGACGAATTTTTTATTATTCGTTTTTATTACTATTGCTTCTCTTTATCGGAAACGGGATTTCAACGATCTAAAATGCTTGAAAATGCTTATTTTAACAAAACAGCACGTTTTGAGTTTTAATCTGCGTTTAACGCTAAACAGCATAAAACGACGAATTTTTTATTATTCGTTTTTATTAATATTGCTTCTATTTGAACGATTTCAACGATGTAAAAATGCTTGAAAATGCTTATTATAGCAAAAACAGCACGTTTTGAGCTTTAATCTGTTTTAGCGCGTAAAACAGCATAAAACGACGAATTTTTATTATTCGTTTTATTAATATTGCTTCTATTTGAACGAGTTCAACGATCTAAAATGCTTGAAAATGCTTATTTTAGCAAAACAGCACGTTTTGAGTTTTAATATGCGTTTTAACGCGTAAAACAGCATAAAACGACGAATTATTTATTATTCGTTTTATTAATATTGCTTTTTATTTCCTGAACGGATTTCCCTAAATCGATCTTAAAAATGCTTGAAAATGCTATTTTAGCAAAACAAGCGTTTTGAGTTTTAATCTGCGTTTAACGCGTAAAACAGCATAAAAACGACGAAATTTTTATTATTCGTTTTTATTTTATTGCGTCTATTTGAAACTATTCATTCACGGAAAATGCTTATATTTTAGCAAAACAGCATCGTTTTGAGGTTTAATCTGCGTTTTAACGCGTAAAACAGCATGTCGACGAATTTTTATTATTCTGTTTTATTAATAATATTGCTTCTATTTGAACGATTTCAACGATCTAAAATGCTTGAAAATGCTTATTTTAGCAAAACAGGCCGTTTTGCACCGTGCTTTAAATTTTAAAACAGCGGCAAAAACTTTACTAAATTTTTATCGTTTGGCTACATTGCCGGCTTAAACCACGCTCGCGATCTAAAAAATGCTTCGAAAATGTGCTTATTTTAGCAAAACAGCACGTTTTGAGCTTTATCTGCGTTTTAACGCGTAAAACAGCATAAAAAACGACGAATTTTTATTATTCGTTTTATTGATTATTGTTTCTATTTGAACGATTTCAACGATCTGCCGGAAAATGCTTATTTTAGCAAAACAGCACGTTTTGAGCTTTAATCTGCGTTTTAACGCGTAAAACAGCATAAAACGACGAATTTTTTATTATTCGTTTTTATTAATATGCTTCTATCGGAACGATTTCAACGATCTAAAATGCTTGAAAATGCTTATTTTAACAAAACAGCACGTTTTGAGCTTTCTTTAATCTGCGTTTTAACGCGTAAACAGCATAAAAACGACGAATTTTTTATTATTCGTTTTTATTAATATTGCTTCTATTTGAACGATTTCAACGATGTAAAATGCTTGGAAAATGCTTATTATAGCAAAACAGCACGTTTTGAGTTTTAATCTGCGTTTTAGCGCGTAAAAAACAGCACATAAAACACGAATTTTTATTATTCGTTTTTATTAATATTGTTTCTATTTGAACGAGTTCAACGATCTAAAATGCTTGAAAATACATTTTAAGCAAAACAGCACGTTTTGAGCTTTTAATATGCGTTTTAACGCGTAAAACAGCATAAAAACGACGAATTTTTATTATTCGTTTTTATTAATATTGCTTCT
>NW_027049364.1:0-5414 GCF_025399875.1 Dalotia coriaria
TTAAACGTTTAAAATTTAAAAAAGCTTTTAAAAAAAAATTTTAGCAAAAAGCCGGGTTTAAAACCTTTTTTAAGCGTAAAAAAAACCCAAAAAAAAATTTTTTTATTTTTTTTTTATTCTTTTATTTAACGATTTAACGATTAAAAGTTAAAATGCTTTTTTAAAAAGATTTTAGCAACCGTTTTAGCTAAACCTAAAACGCGAAATAAAACCCTTTTATTATTCGTTTTTAAATTTCCATTTGAAGATTTAACGATTATTTGAAAGTTTTTTGCAAAAAAGCCCTTTTAAACTAACACTTTAAAAAGCGAAATTTTTTAACGTTTTTATTAATTTTTTTATTTCCATTTAACGATTCAAAATCTTAAGTTGAAAAATTTTTTAAACAAAACAGCACGTTTAGCTTTAATCTGCGTTTTAACGCGTAAAACAGCTAAAAGACGAAATTTTTTATTATTGTTTTTTTTATTATTTCTTTTATTTGAACGATTTCAACGATCTAAAATGCTTGAAAATGTTATTTTAGCAAAACAGCACGTTTGAGTTTAATCTGCGTTTAACGCGTAAAAAAAGCATAAAAAAGACGAAATTTTTTTTTTTTTTTACTTATTGCGTAATTTGAACGATTTCACGATCTAAAATCTTGAAAATGTTATTTTAGCAAAACAGCACGTTTTGAGCTTTAATCTGCGTTTTAACGCGTAAAACAGCATAAAACGACGAAATTTTTATTATTCGTTTTTTTAATATTCTTCATTTGAACGATTTCAAAGATCTAAAATGCTTGAAAATGCTTATTTTAGCAAAACAGCACGTTTAAGCTTTAATCGCGTTTTAACGCGTAAAACAGCTAAAAACGACGAAATTTTTTATTATTCGTTTTTATTAATATTTCTTTTATTTGAACGATTTCAACGATCTAAAATGCTTGAAATGATTATTTTTAGCAAAACAGCACGTTTGAGGCTTTAATCTGCGTTTTAACGCGTAAAACAGCATAAAACGACGAATTTTATTATTCGTTTTTTTTTTATTTGCGTCTATTTGAACGATTTCACGATCTAAAATGCTTGAAATGTTATTTTAGCAAAACAGCACGTTTTGAGCTTTAATCTGCGTTTTAACGCGTAAAACAGCATAAAACAGAAAATTTTTATTATTCGTTTTTATTAATATTGCGTCTATTTGAACGATTTCAACGATCTAAAATGCTTGAAAATGTTATTTTAGCAAAACAGCACGTTTTGAGCTTTTAATCTGCGTTTTAACGCGTAAAACAGAATAAAAACAAATTTTTATTATTTGTTTTATTAATATTTTCTTTAACGATTAAGTTTAAAATGTTAAAAGGTAGCAAAACAGCACGTTTGAAGGCTTTTAATCTGCGTTTTAACGCGTAAAACAACATAAAACGACGAAATTTTATTATTCGTTTTTAGTAAATTTCTTATTTTCATTTTTAACGATTTAAAACTTAAAAAAATTTTTTAGCAAAACACATTTTGAGTTTTTTAAATTCGTTTTAAGGGAAAAAGCAAAAAAAAGAAATTTTTATTTTTTTTTTAAATATTTTTACAACGATTTAAAAATTAAAATGCTTAAAAACTTTTTTTAAACAAAACGGTTTTTTTTAATCGGTTTTAATAAAACCCTAAAAGACGAAAATTTTTTTCGTTTTTTTAAAAATTTTTATTTAACACAACGTTAAAAACTTAAAAAATTTTTTTTAGCAAAACAGCACGTTTTGAGCTTTAATCTGCGTTTTAACGCGTAAAACAACATAAAACGACGAAATTTTATTATTCGTTTTTTTTTTATTTAAATATTGCTTCTATTTGAACGATTTTCAACTTGATCACAAATGCTTGAATATGATTATTTTAGCAAAACAGCACGTTTTCAGCTTTAATCTGCGTTTAGCGCGTAAAACAGCATAAAAACGACGAAATTTTTATTATTCGTTTTTATTAATATTGCGTCTATTTGAACGATTTCAACGATCTAAAATGCTTGAAAATGATTATTTTGAAACAGCACGTTTGAGCTTTAATCACCGCGTTTTGTACGTAAAACAGCATAAAACGAGCAGAAATTTTTATTATTCGTTTTTTATTAATATTGCTTCTATTTGAACGATTTCAACGATCTAAAATGCTTGAATATGATTATTTTTAGCAAAACAGCGTTTGAGCTTTAATCTGCGTTTTAACGCGTAAAACAGCATAAAACGACAGAAATTTTTATTATTCGTTTTTATTATTGTGCGTCTATTTGAACGATTTCAACGATCTAAAATCTTGAAAATGATTATTTTAGCAAAACAGCACGTTTTGAGCTTTTAATCTGCGTTTTAACGCGTAAAACAGCATAAAAACGACGAAATTTTTATTATTCGTTTTTATTAATATTGCGTCTATTTGAACGATTTTCGACGATCTAAATGCTTGAAAATGCTTATTTTAGCAAAACAGCACGTTTTGAGCTTTTAATCTGCGTTTTAACGCGTAAAAACAGCTTTATAAAAGCGACGAATTTTTTTTATTATTCGGACATTGTAATGTGCTTCTATTTAGACGTTTCAACGATCTAAATGCTTGAAAATTGCTTTATTTTAGCAAAACACCACCACGTTTTTGAGCTTAATCACCTTGCGTTTTAAGGCGTAAAACGGCATAAAAGATCGACGAAATTTTTTTATTATTCGTTTTATTAATATTGCGCCTATTTGAACGATTTCAACGATCTAAAAGTGCTTGAAAATGATTATTTTAGCAAAACAGCACGTTTTGAGCTTTTAATCTGCGTTTTAACGCGTAAAGGAAACAACATAAAAACAACGAAATTTTTATTATTGCGTTTTTTTTTGTTAATATTGCGTCTATTTGAACGATTTCAGCGATCTAAAATGCTTGAACATGATTATTTTAGCAAAACGGCACGTTTTGAGCTTTAATCTGCGTTTTTGTAACGCGTAAAAACAGCATAAAAACAACGAATTTTTATTATTTGTTTTATTAATATTTCTTAACTTTCTATTTGAACGGATTTCAACGATCTAAAATGCTTGAAAATGCTTATTTTATAAAACAGCGTTTTGAGCTTTAATCTGCGTTATAACGCGTAAAACAGCATAAAACGGCAGAGAATTTTTATTATTCAGACATTGTGTTGCGTCTATTTGGGCGATTTCAACGATACAAAAAGCGCTTGAAAATGATTATTTTAGCAAACAGCACGTTTTGAGCTTTTAATCTGCGTTTAACGCGTAAAACAGCATAAAACGACGAATTTTTTTTTCGTAAAACAGCATAAAACGACGATTTTTATTATACGTTTTTTTAATATTGTTTTATTAGAACGATTTCAACGACTAATGCTTATCTTTTTAAAAAGACGTTTGAGCTTTAATCTGCGTTTTAACGCGTAAAACACATAAAACGACGAAATTTTATTATTCGTTTTTTAAATATTCTCTTTTGAACGATTTCAACGATCTAAAATGCTTGAAAATGTTATTTTAGCAAAACAGCGTTTTTGAGTTTAACTCGTTTTAACGTAAAACAGCATAAAAGAGAAATTTTATTATTCGTTTTTATTAATATTGCTCTATTTGAACGATTTCAACGATCTAAAATGTTGAAATGATTATTTTAGAAAACAGCACGTTTTAGCTTTAATCTGCAGTTTAACGCGTAAAACAGCATAAAAAGAATTTTTTTCGTTTTATTAATATTAACTATTGAAATTTCATCTATTTTTTGAAAATGTTCTTTTACAAACACACGATCTAAATTTGAATGATTATTTTGCAAAACAGCACTTTTGAGCTTTTAATCTGCGTTTTTTTAAGCGTAAAGCTAAACGACGAATTTTTTACGTTTTTATTTTAAAATTTCTTATTTTAGAACATTTTCGACTAAAATCTTGAAAATACTTATTAGCAAAAACGCGAATTTTTATTTTTTGCGTTTTAAGCGAAATTCACGATTAAAATGCTTAAATTTTATTTTAGCAAAACAGAATTTTTGAGCTTTAATTTGATTTCAGCGTAAAAAGCTAAAAGATTATTTTTACAATTCGTTTTATTATTTGCTTTTAATCTACGTTTAACCGTAAAAAGCTTGAAAAGCTTATTTTAAAACACGTTTTTTAATTCTTTTAACGTTAAACGACATCTAAAATGCGAAAATTTTTTATTATTCTTTTTATTAATTCGTCTGTTTGAACGATTTAACATCAAATTAAAAGATTATTTTAGCAAAACAGCTTTTTGATTTTAATCTGTTTTAACGCTAAAACATATAAAACGCTGAAAATTTTATTTTCGTTAAACGTTATTGGCTTTATTTGAACGATTTTCAACGCGTAAAACAAATAAGTTGAAATTATTATTTTTATTATAGCGCGTTTTTGAAACGTTTAACGCTAAAACGCTGAAAATGATATTTTGAAATATTTTTTTTATATTGCGTTTTAAGCGAAAACATTTAAAATCAAATTTATATATATTTTTAGTAAAAGCACGTATTTGAGATTTAGTTAAAATGCTTAAAATCTTATAAGCAGAAATCGTTTAGTTTTTAATTGCGTTTTAACGGTTAAACATTTAAAAGCAAATGCTTTAAATTGCTTTTTATTAATAATGCTTCTATTTGAACGATTTCAACGACCTAAAATGCTTGAAAAAGTTTTTTTAGCAAAACAGCCCTTTTACTTTAATCGCGTTTTTCGCAAAACAGCATAAAACGACGTTTTTTTTTTTTTGTTTTTATTAATATTGCGTCTTTTGAACGATTTCAACGATCTAAAATTTCTTGAAAATGATTATTTTAGCAAAAAAGCACGTTTTTAGCTTTAATCTGCGTTTTAACGCATAAAAAGCATAAAACGAAAATTTTTATTATTCGTCTTTTTTTTTAATTTTTCCCTTTGAACGATTTAACGATCAAAATGCTTGAAAATGCTTATTTTAGCAAAAAAGAGTTTTTTAGCGTTAATCTGCTTTTAACGCGTAAAACAACATAAAAAAGGGGTTTTTTAAACGTTTTATTAATATTGCGTCTATTTGAACGATTTCAACGATCTAAATGCTTTAAAATGATTATTTTAGCAAAACAGCCCTTTGAGCTTTAAACCGTTTTTAGCGTAAAAAAGCATAAAACGACGAAATTTTTATTATTCGTTTTTTTAATATTGCTTCTATTTGAAATTTCAACGATCTAAAAAAGTTGAATATATTATTTTGCAAAACAGCACGTTTTCAGCTTTTAATCTGCGTTTAAGCGTAAAACAGCATAAAACGACGAATTTTTTTAACTTTTATTAATATTTCTTCTATTTGAACGACAACGATCTATAATGCTTGAAAATGCTTATTTTAGCAAAACAGCACGTTTAGTTTTAATCTTTTCCCC
>NW_027049365.1:0-5410 GCF_025399875.1 Dalotia coriaria
TTTTGTCGTTTTTATGATGTTTTACGCGTTAAAACGCAGATTAAAAGCTCAAAACGTGCTGTTTTGCTAAAATAAGCATTTTCAAGCATTTTAGATCGTTGAAATCGTTCAAATAGAAGCAATATTAATAAAAAACGAATAATAAAAAATTCGTCGTTTTATGCTTTTACGCGTTAAAACGCAGATTAAAAGCTTTAAAACTGCTGTTTTGCTAAAATAAGCATTTTCAAGCATTTTAGATCGTTGAAATCGTTCAAATAGACGCAATATTAATAAAAACGAATAATAAAATTTCGTCGTTTTATGCTGTTTTACGCGTTAAAACGCAGAATAAAGCTCAAAACGTGCTGTTTTGCTAAAATAAAGCATTTTCAAGCATTTTAGATCGTTGAAATCGTTCAAATAGAAGCAATATTAATAAAAACGAATAATAAAAATTCGTCGTTTTTATGCTGTTTTACGCGGTAAAACGCAGATTAAACTCAAAAACGTGCTGTTTTGCTAAAATAAGCATTTTCAGCATTTTTAGATCGTCGAAATCGTTCAAATAGACGCAATAAAATAAAAACGAATAATAAAATTTCGTCGTTTTTATGCTGTTTTACGCGTTAAAACCAGATTAAAGCTCAAAATCGTGCTGTTTTGCTAAAATAAGCATTTTCAAAAGCATTTTAGATCGTTGAAATCGTTCAAATAGAAGCAATATTAATAAAAACGAATAAAAAAATTCGTCGTTTTTATGCTGTTTACGCGTTAAAACGCAGATTAAAGCTCAAAACGTGCTGTTTTGCTAAAATAAGCATTTTCAAGCATTTTAGATCGTCGAAATCGTTCAAATAGACGCAATAAAAATAAAAACGAATAATAAAAATTTCGTCGTTTTTATGCTGTTTTACGCGTTAAAACGCAGATTAAAGCTCAAATCGTGCTGTTTTGCTAAAATAAGCATTTTCAAGCATTTTAGATCGTTGAAATCGTTCAAATAGAAGCAATATTAATAAAAACGAATAATAAAAAATTCGTCGTTTTTATGCTGTTTTTACGCGTTAAAACGCAGATTAAAAGCTCAAAACGTGCTGTTTTGCTAAAATAAAGCATTTTCAAGCATTTTAGATCGTTGAAATCGTTCAAATAGAAGCAATATTAATAAAAACGAATAATAAAAATTCGTCGTTTTTATGCTGTTTTAGCGTTAAAACGCAGTTAAAGCTCAAAACGTGCTGTTTTGCTAAAATAAACATTTTCAACATTTTTAGATCGTTGAAATCGTTCAAAATAGACGCAATATTATAAAAACAAATAAAAATTTCGTCGTTTTTTATGCTGTTTCGCGTTAAAACGCTGATTAAAAGCTCAAAACGTGCTGTTTTGCGAAAATAACATTTTCAAGCATTTTAATCGTTGAAATCGTTCAAATAGACGCAATATTATAAAAACGAATAATAAAAAATCGTCGTTTTATGCTGTTTTACGCGTTAAAACGCAGATTAAAACTCAAAAAGTGCTGTTTTACTAAAATAAGCATTTTCAAAACATTTTTAGATCGTTGAAATCGTTTTAAATAGAATCAATATTAATAAAACGAATAATAATTCGTCGTTTTTATGCTGTTTTACAGTTAAAACGCAGATTAAAGCTCAAAACGTGCTGTTTTGTTAAAATAAGCATTTTCAAACATTTTAGATCGTTGAAATCGTTCAAATAGGAACAATAATCAATAAAACGGAATAATAAAAATTTCGTCGTTTTTATGCTGTTTTACGCGTTAAAACGCAGATTAAAGCTCAAAACGTGCTGTTTTGCACAAAATAAGCATTTTCAAGCATTTTAGATCGTTGAAATCGTTCAAAATAAAATCAATATTAATAAAAACGAATAATAAAAAATTCGTCGTTTTTATGTTGTTTTGAGTTAAAACGCAGATTGAGGCTCAACGTGCTGTTTTGTTAAAATAAAGCATTTTCAAACATTTTAGATCGTTGAAATCGTTCAAATAGAAGCAATATTAATAAAACGAATAATAAAATTCGTCGTTTTATGCTGTTTTACGCGTTAAAACGCAGAATGCAACTCAAAACGTGCTGTTTTTGCTAAAATAAGCATTTTCAAGCTTACATTTTTAGATCGTTGAAGGAAATCGTTCAAACCGACGCAATATTAATAAAAACGAATAATAAAAATTTCGTCGTTTTTATGCTGTTTTACGAGTTAAAACGCAGATTAAAGCTCAAAACGTGCTGTTTTGTTAAAATAAGCATTTTCAAACATTTTAGATCGTTGAAATCGTTCAAATAGAAGCAATATTAACCAAAACCGAATAATAAAAATTCGTCGTTTTATGCTGTTTACACGTTAAACGCAGATTAAGCTCAAAACGTGCTGTTTTGCTAAAATAAGCATTTCAAGCATTTTAGATCGTTGAAATCGTTCAAATAGACGCAATATTATTAAAACGAATAATAAAAATTTTGTCGTTTTTTATGCTGTTTACTACGCGTTAAACGCAGATTAAAGCTCAAAACGTGCTTTTGTTTTGCTAAAATAATAAGCATTTTTCAAGCATTTTAGATCGTTGAAATCGTTCAAATAGAAGCAATATTAATAAAAAACGAATAATAAAAATTCGTCGTTTTATGCTGTTTACGCGTTAAACGCAGATTAAAACTCAAAACGTGCTGTTTTGCTTTAAAATAAGCATTTTCAAGCATTTTGAATCGTTGAAATCGTTCAAATAGACGCAATAAAAATAAAAAACGGAATAATAAAAATTTCGTCGTTTTTGTACTATTTTGCCGTTAAAACGCAGAATAAAGCTCAAACTGATGCTGTTTTTGCTAAAATAAGCATTTCAGCATTTTTAGATCGTTGAAATCGTTTCAAATAGAAGCAATATTAATAAAACGAATAATAAATTTCGTCGTTTTTATGCTGTTTTTTACGTTAAAACGCAGATTAAAACTCAAAACTTGATGCTGTTTTGCTAAATAAGCATTTTCAAGCATTTTAGATCGTTGAAATCGTTCAAATAGAAACAATAATAATAAAAACGAATAATAAAAAGGGCTGCGTCGTTTTTATGCTGTTTTACGCGTTAAAACGCAGATTAAGCACAAAACGATGCTGTTTTGCTAAAATAAGCATTTTCAAGCATTTTAGATCGTTGAAATCGTTAAAATAGACGCAATAGTAATAAAAACGAATAATAAAAAATTTTGTCGTTTTATGCTGTTTACGCGTTAAAACGCTGATTAAAGCTCAAAACGTGCTGTTTTGCTAAAATAAACATTTTAAAGCATTTTTAGATCGTTGAAATCGTTCCAAATAGACGCAATAATACAAAACAGATAATAAAAATTCGTCGTTTTTTATGCTGTTTTACGCGTTAAAACGCAGATTAAAGCTCAAAACGTGCTGTTTTGCTAAAATAAGCATTTTCAAGCATTTTTAGATCATTGAAATCGTTCAAATAGAAGCAATATTAATAAAAACGAATAATAAAAAATTTCGTCGTTTTTATGCCGTTTTACGTTAAAACGCAGATTAAAGCTCAAAACGTGCTGTTTTGCTTCAAAATAAGCATTTTCAAGCATATTAGATCGTTGAAATCGTTCAAATAGAAGCAATATTAATAAAAAAGCGAAGATAATAAAAATTCGTCGTTTTTATGCTGTTTTACGCGTTAAACGCAGATTAAAAGCTCAAAACGTGCTGTTTTGCTTCAAAATAAGCATTTTCAAGCATTTTAGATCGTTGGAAATCGTTCAAATAGGTAATATTATTAAAACGAATAACAAAAAATTCGTCGTTTTTTATGCTTTGTTTTACGCGTTAAAACGCAGATTAAACCTCAAAACGTGCTGTTTTTGCTAAAATAAGCATTTTCAAGCATTTTTAGATAGTTGAAATCGTTGAAATAGACGCAATATTGATAAAACGAACCAACAAATTTCGTCGTTTTTATGCTGTTTTACGCGTTAAAACGCAGATTAAAGCTCAAAACGTGCTGTTTTAGCAAAATAAAAGCATTTTCAAGCATTTTAGATCGTTGAAATCGTTCAAATTAGGCTTAGCCGCTAATAAAAACGAATAATAAAAATTCGTCGTTTTTATGCTGTTTACGCGTTAAACGCAGATTAAAACTCAACGTGCTGTTTTGCTAAAATAGCATTTTCAAGCATTTTTAGATCGTTGAAATCGTTCAAATAGACGCAATAAAAATAAAAACGAATAATAAAAATTTCGTCGTTTTTATGCTGTTTTGCACGCGTTAAAAACGCAGATTAAAGCTCAAAACGTGCTGTTTGCTAAAACCAGCATTTTCAAGCATTTTAAATCGTTGGAAATCGTTCAAATAGAAGCAATATTAATAAAACGAATAATAAAAATTCGTAATTTTTTATGCTGTTTTACGCGTTAAAACGCGAGATTAAATCTCAAAACGATGTGCTGTTTTGCTAAAATAAGCATTTTCAAGCATTTTAGATCGTTGAAATCGTTCAAATAGACGCAATATTAATAAAAACGAATATAAAAAATTTGTCGTTTTTTCGTTTTTCGCGTTAAAAAAGCGTTAAAGCTCAAAACTTGTTTTGCAAAAAAACATTTTCAAGCATTTTAGATCGTTGAAATCGTTCAAATAACCCAAAAAAAATAAAAAAGAATAAAAAAAATTTTGTCGTTTTATCTGTTTTACGCGTTAAAACGAGAATAAAGCTCAAAACTCTGTTTTGCTAAAAAAGCATTTTCAAGCATTTTAGATCTTGAAATCGTTCAAATAGACGCAATAAAAAAAAAACAATAATAAAAATTTCGTCGTTTTTTTGCTGTTTTTTCGCGTTAAAACGCAGAATGAACTCAAAACGTCTGTTTGCTAAAATAAGCATTTTCAAGCATTTTAGAACGTTGAAATGCAAATGAAGCAATATTAATAAAAACGAATAAAAAAATTTCTCCCTTTTTTATGCTGTTTTACGCGTTAAAAAGCAGATTAAAAACTCAAACGTGCTGTTTTTTCTAAAAAAAAGCTTTTTAAGCATTTTAACGTTGAAATCGTTCAAATAGAGCAATATTAATAAAAACGAATAATAAAAAAATTGTCGTTTTTTTTGCTGTTTTTCGCGTTAAAACGAATTAAACAAAAAAAATTTTTTTTAAAAAAAGCATTTTGATTTTTAATCGTTAAATCGCAAAAAAAAATTTTAAAAAGCGTTAAAAATTTCGCTTTTAAAAAGTTTTTTGGTAAACGCGTTGCAAAAGGGTTTTTTTCTTAAAATTTTTAAATTTTTAATTTAAATTTAAAAAAACAATATAAAAAACGGTAAAAAAATTTTTCCCTTTTTTTTCGTTTAGCTTAAAACGCGTTGCTAAAAAAATTTTTTTTTTGCTAAAAAAAAAGACAAATTTAAAGAAA
>NW_027049367.1:0-5401 GCF_025399875.1 Dalotia coriaria
TTTTTAAAAAACCAATAAAACGACATTTTTATTCGTTTTTAATATTGCTTCTATTTGCGTTTCATCGACAAAATGCTTGAAAAGTTATTTTAGCAAAACAACACGTTTTGACTTTAATCTGCGTTTTAACGCGTAAAACAGCATAAAACGACGAATTTTTATTATGTTTTATTAATATTGCTTCTATTGGAACGATTTCAACGATCTAAAATGCTTAAAAATGCTTATTTTAGCAAAACAGCACGTTTTGAGTTTAATCTGCGTTTTAACGCGTAAAACAGCATAAAACGACGAATTTTTATTATTCGTTTATTATTAATATTGCTTCTATTTGAACGATTTCAACGATCTAAAATGCTTGAAAATGCTTATTTTAGCAAAACAGCACGTTTTGAGCTTTAATCTGCGTTTTAACGCGTAAAACAGCATAAAACGACGAATTTTCTATTATTCGTTTTTTATAATATTGCGTCTATTTGAACGATTTCAACGATCTAAAATGCTTGAAAATGCTTATTTTAGCAAAACAGCACGTTTTGAGCTTTAATCTGCGTTTTAACGCGTAAAACAGCATAAAACGACGAATTTTTATTATTCACTTTTTATTAATATTGCTTTTATTTGAACGATTTCAACGATCTAAAATGCTTGAAAAGCATTTTAGCAAAACAGCACGTTTGAGCTTTTAATCTGCGTTTTAACGCGTAAAACAGCATAAAACCACGAAATTTTAATTATTCGTTTTTATTAATATTGCGTCTATTTGAACGATTTCAACGATCTAAAATGCTTGAAAATGCCTATTTTAGCAAAACAGCACGTTTTGAGCTTTAATCTGCGTTTTAACGCGTAAAACAGCATAAAACGACGAATTTTATTATTCGCTTTTATAATATTGCTTCTATTTGAACGATTTCAACGAACTAAAATCTTGAAAATGCGTTTTAAGCAAAACAGCACGCTTTGAGCTTTAATCTGCGTTTTAACGCGTAAAACAGCATAAAACCACGAAATTTTTATTATTCGTTTTTATTAATATTGCGTCTATTTGAACGATTTCAACGATCTAAAATGCTTGAAAATGCTTATTTTAGCAAAACAGCACGTTTTGAGTTTTTAATCTGCGTTTTAACGCGTAAAACAGCAAAAAAACGACGAATTTTTATTATTCGTTTTAATATTGCTCCCTTTTTTGAACGATTTCAATGATCTAAAATGCTTGAAAATGCTTATTTTAGCAAAACAGCACGTTTTGAGCTTTAATCTGCGTTTTAACGCGTAAAACAGCAGAAAACGACAAAATTTTTTATTATTCGTTTTTATTAATTGCTTCTATTTGAACGATTTCAACGATCTAAAATGCTTGAAAATGCTTATTTTAGCAAAACAGCATGTTTTGAGCTTTTAATCTGCGTTTTAACACGTAAAACAGCGTAAAAACGACGAAATTTTTATTATTCTTTTTTATTAATATTGCGTCTATTTGAACGATTTCAACGATCTAAAATGCTTGAAAATGATTATTTTAGCAAAACAGCACATTTTGAGCTTTAATCTGCGTTTTAACGCGTAAACAGCAAAAAAACGACGAATTTTTTTATTCTTTTTTTATTAATATTGCTTCTATTTGAACGATTTCAACGATCTAAAATGCTTGAAAATGTTATTTTAGCAAAACAGCACGTTTTGAGCTTTAATCTCCGTTTTAACGCGTAAAACAGCATAAAAACGACGAAATTTTTATTATTCGTTTTTTATTAATATTGCTTCTATTTGAACGTTTTCCCAACGATCTAAAATGCTTGAAAATGCTTATTTTAGCAAAACAACAGTTTTGCCCTTTTTAATCTGCGTTTTAACGCGTAAAACAGCATAAAACGACGAATTTTTATTATTTGTTTGACGTGATAACGTCTTTAAAATTTCGTTTTACGGGTGACATGTTCGGAAATGCGTCACGAGGCCTTCGAGGCCGATCGCAGGCTTCCCTCTCGTTAAACCAGAGAGAGAGCCGATCTCCCGTCCATCTCGAGCGCTGCCAGTCATTCCGTGAAACTTGTGACGCGGAATCCACACGAGCGAGGCAGGCATAGCGTTCGAGTGAGTTGACCGATCTTCCGTCTCTCTCACTCTAGCGGGATACAAACGAATGGAGATTTTCTCGTGCGGTTAAGTTTTCGTTGAATGTTTAACAGTAAAACAAAATGTGAAGTGCAAGTGAAGTGTTACAACAATTGCAACAAAAAACTTATATCACAATAAGACGTTATCACGTAAACATCTCGATCGTAAACCTACTTTACAAACAACCATTTTTTATTAATATTGCTTCTATTTGAACGATTTCAACGATCTAAAATGCTTAAAAATGCTTATTTTAGCAAAAAAAGCACGTTTTTAGGGTTTAATCTGCGTTTCGCGTAAAACAAAACATAAAAACCACGAATTTTTTTTTATTCGTTTTTATTAATATTGTTTATTTGAAAAGATTTCAACGATCTTAAAGCTTGGGTTGCTTTTTTTAAAAAAAGACGTTTTGGGGTTTTTAATTCGGGGTTTTTCGCGGAAATTCAAAAAAAACGGGCGAATTTTTTTTTTTATTCGTTTTATTAATATTGCTTCTTTTGAACGATTTCAACCCCATTTTAAAATGCCGGAAATGGGTTTTTTAAACAAAAAAAGCAAAATTTTATTTTTAAACTGCGTTTTAAGCGTAAAAAAAGCATTTTGACGAAATTTTTATTTTGTTTTTATTAATATTGTTTTATTTTAAAGATTTCAACGATCTAAAATGCTTGAAAAAAGTTTTTTTTGAAAACAACAGTTTTTAGCTTTAATCTGCGTTTTTTTAAAGCGTAAAAAAGCATAAAAAAAGGTTTTTTTAAAGAGGTTTACGATCGAGATGTTTTTCGGGAAAAGCCCATTGCGGGTATAAGTTTTGTTTTTTGGAATTGGTTTTCAAAACTTCACTTGCACTTCAATTTTTTTTGGGTTCCCCAAATTTCAAACTTTTTTTCGGCCGATAAACATTCAACGAAAACCCTTTAAACCCCACGAGAAAATCTCCATTCGTTTGGGGGGGCCCTTAAAAGGGAGAGGGGAAGAAACGGTCAACTCACTCGAACGCTTTCCTGCCTGCTTTGTGTGGGGTTCCCGCGTACAAGTTTTTAAAAGGAATGGGTTGGCAGCGCTCGAGATGAGGGAGATTGGTCCGTTTTCCCTTTTAAAAGAGAGGTTTCCGCGATCGGCCCCGAGGGCCCGGGGGACAAGTTTCTGAACATGTCACCCGTAAACGATTTTTAAAAACGGGTTTTCACGTCAAAAAAGACGAATTTTTTTTTTATTTGTTTTTATTAATATTGTTTTTATTTTGGGAAAGATTTCAACGATTTTAAAATGCTTTTAAAAAAAGCTTATTTTAAAAAAAAACAGCACGTTTTTAGTTTTAATCTGCGTTTTTAAAGCGAAAACAGCAAAAAACGACGAATTTTTTTTTATTCGTTTTTTTTTAATATTGTTTTTATTTTAAAAGATTTCAACGATCTAAAAAAAGCTTGAAAATGCTTTTTTTTTAGCAAAAAAAGCGTTTTGAGCTTTTTAACCCGGGTTTTAACGCGTAAAAAAAGCATAAAAACGACGAAATTTTTTTTATTCGTTTTTTTTTTAATATTGCGTCTATTTTAACGATTTCAACGCAAATTTAAAATGCCTTTTTTTTTACAAAAAACAAAACCCTTTTTTTTAATTTGCCTTTTTTAACGCCCCCTTTTAAAAAAACCCCTTTTCCCCCTTTTAGCCTTTTAATTAAAAAACGTTTTTTTTTTTTAAAAAATTGCTTCTATTTTAAACGATTTCAACGATCTAAAATGCTTGAAAATTTTTTTTTAAAACAGCACGTTTTGAGTTTTTTTCTGCGTTTTAACGCGTAAAACAGCAAAAACGACAAATTTTTTATTTGTTTTATTAATATTGCTTTTTTGAACGATTTCAACGATCTAAAATGCTTTTTAAAAATGCTTATTTTAGCAAAAGGCCGTTTTATTTAATCTGCGTTTAACGCGTAAAACAGCTAAAAACAATCTTATTACGTTTTTTAATATGCTTTAAACATTTAACGACAAAAGCCAAGCTTTTTAGCAAAACAACGTTTTGAGTTTATCTGCGTTTTAACGCGTAAAACACAAAACGAAAATTTTATTATTCGTTTTTTAATTTTTGCGCCTATTGCGATTTCAACGACTAAAATGCTTGAAAATGCTTATTTTAAAAACCCTTTTATTTTAATCTGCGTTTTAACGCGTAAAAGCATAAAACGACGAATTTTATATGTTTTTTAATACGCTTTTGAAATTTCACTCTAAATGCTTAAAATGCTTATTTAGCAAAACAGCACGTTTTTTTTAATCTGCGTTTTAACGCAAACAATAAAAACGGGAAATTTTTATTTTTATTTTGCGTCTATTTGAACGATTTAACGCTAAAATGCTGAAAATGCTTTTTAAAAAACTCACGTTTTGAGTTTAACGCGTTTTAACGTTAAAACAGCATAAAAACAATTTTTTATCCTTTTAATTGCTTTATAAAAGATTTCAACGATTTAAAAATGCTTGAAAAAGCTTTATTTAGCAAACAGCACGTTTTGAGTTTAATTGCGTTTTAAGCGTAAAACAGCATAAAACACGAATTTTATTATTTTGTTTTTTAAATACTATTTGAACGATTTCAAAAGATTTAAAAGGAAAAGCTTATTTTAGCAAACAGCACGTTTTGAGTTTTAACGCGTTTAACGAAAACAGCAAAACACAAATTTTTATTATTGTTTTATTAATATTGCTCTATTTAACGATTTCAACGGTAAAAGCTTAAAATGCTTTTTTAAAACAGCAAAAGTTTGAGTTTATTTTCGTTTTAACGCGAAACGCATAAACGACGAAATTTTTTTTAAATTTGTTTTATTTATTGCTTATTTAACAAACGACTAAGCTTAAATGCTTTTTTAGAAAAAAGTTTATTTAAACTGCGTTTTAACGTAAAACGCATAAAAACGAAATTTTATTATTTGTTTTTAAATTGTTATTAAAAATACGATTAAAATGCTTAAAATGCTTATTTTAAAACGAAGTTTGTTTAAACTGCGTTTTAACGCGTAAACAGCATAAAACACAATTTTTTTATTATCGTTTTTTTTAATATTGCCCATTTGAACGATTTCAAAATTAAAATTTGAAAATGCTTATTTTAGCAAAAAAAAAGCATTTTGTTTTGGGAAAAAAAAAATTTTTTTTTTCTTTTTTTTTCGTTTTTTAACGCCCTTAAAAAAAAGATTTTTAAAAAAAGACGTTTTTTTAATTAAAATTTTCGTTTTTATTTTTTTTTTTTGTTATTTAACGATTTCAAGATC
>NW_027049368.1:0-5396 GCF_025399875.1 Dalotia coriaria
TTTTTTAATTGGGTTTAAAAGGTAAAAAACCAAAAACAAATTTTTTTTTTTTTTTTAAAAAGCATTTTTGAAGTTTAACGTTAAAATTTAAAAGATTTTTTGCAAAACAGATCGTTTTGAAGCTTTAATCTGCGTTTTAACGCGTAAAACAGAATAAAAACGACAAAATTTTTATTATTCGTTTTTTATTAATATTGCGTCTATTGAACGGGTTTCAACGATCTAAAATGTTTTAAAATGATTATTTTAGCAAAACAGCACGTTTGAGTTTAATCGTTTTAAGCGTAAAACGCATAAAAAAGACAATTTTTTTTATTCGTTTTTTTAATATTGCTTCTAATTGAACATTTCAACGATCTAAAATGCTTGAAAATGCTTATTTTTAGCAAAACAGCACGTTTTGAGTTTTAATCGTTTTAACGCGAAAACAGCATAAAAAAGACGAATTTTTATTATTCGTTTTTATTAATATTGCGCTATTTGAACGATTTCAACGATCTAAAATGCTTGAAAATGATTATTTTAGCAAAACAGCACGTTTTGAGTTTAATCTGCGTTTAACGCGTAAAACAATAAAAACGACGAAATTTTTATTATTCGTTTTTATTTAAAAATAGCGTCTATTTGAACTGATTTCCAGATCTAAAATGCTTTGAAATGATTATTTTAGCAAAAAGCACGTTTGAGCTTTAATCTGCGTTTTACGCGTAAAACAGCATTAAAACGACGAATTTTTATTATTCGTTTTATTAATATTGTTTCTATTTGAACGATTTCAACGATCTAAAATGCTTGAAAATGCTTATTTTAGCAAAAACACACGTTTTGAGTTTAATCTGCGTTTTTAAAGCGTAAAAAACGCATAAAACGCGAAATTTTTTTTATTCGTTTTTTATTAATATTGCGTCTATTTGAACGATTTAACGATCCAAAAATGCTTGACAATGCTTATTTTGAAAACAGCACGTTTTGAGTTTTAATCTGCGTTTTAACGCGTAAAACAGCATAAAACGGTCGAAATTTTTTATTATTCGTTTTTATTAATATTCGTCTATTTGAACGATTTCAACGATCAAAATGCTTGACAATGCTTATTTTAGCAAAACAGCACGTTTTGAGCTTTAATCTGCGTTTTAACGCGTAAAACAGCATAAAAACGACGAATTTTTATTATTCGTTTTTATTAATATTGCTTCTAATTGAACGATTTCAACGATCTAAAATGCTTGAAAATGCTTATTTTAGCAAAACAGCACGTTTTGAGCTTTAATCTGCGTTTTAACGCGTAAAACAGCATAAAACGACGAATTTTTATTATTCGTTTTTATTATTATTCTTCTAATTGAACGAATTCAACGATCTAAAATGCTTGAAAATGATTATTTTAGCAAAACAGCACGTTTTGAGCTTTAATCTGCGTTTTAACGCGTAAAACAGAATAAAAACGACAAAATTTTTATTATTCGTTTTTATTAATATTGCGTCTATTTGAACGATTTCAACGATCTAAATGCTTGAAAATGATTATTTTAGCAAAACAGCACGTTTTGAGCTTTAATCTGCGTTTTAACGCGTAAAACAGCATAAAACGACGAATTTTTTATTATTCGTTTTTTATTAATATTGCTTCTATATGCATTCAAGCATTTTAGATAGTTGAAATGGTTCAAATAGAAGAATATTAATAAAACGATATAACTTGTCGTTTACTGTTTACGGTTAAAACTATTAAAGCGTTTCTAAAGCTTTTAACATTGCGCGTTGAATCAGTCAAATAACTAATAATAAAACGAATAATAGAAATAATAAAAATAAAAAAAGAGCACGTTTTGAGCTTTAATCTGCGTTTTAACGCGTAAACAGCATAAAACGACGATTTTTATTATTCGTTTTTAATAATATTGCTTCTATTCGAACGATTTCACCGATCTAAAATGCTTGAAAATGCTTATTTTAGCAAAACACCACGTTTTGAGCTTTTAATCTGCGTTTTAACGCGTAAAACAGCATAAAACGACGAAATTTTATTATTCGTTTTTATTAATATTGCGTCTATTTGAACGATTTCAACGATCTAAAATGCTTGAAAATGATTATTTTAGCAAAACAGCACGTTTTGAGCTTTAATCTGGGTTTAAACGCGTAAAACAGCATAAAAACGACGAAATTTTTATTATTTGTTTTTATTAATATTGCGTCTATTTGAACGATTTCAACGATCTAAAATGCTTGAAAATGATTATTTTAGCAAAACAGCACGTTTTGAGCTTTTAATCTGCGTTCAACGCGTAAAACAGCATAAAACGACGAATTTTTTATTATTCGTTTTTATTAATATTGCTTCTATTTGAACTATTTCAACAATCTAAAATGCTTGAAAATGCTTATTTTAGCAAAACAGCACGTTTTGAGCTTTAATCTGCGTTTTAACGCGTAAAACAGCATAAAAACGACGAAATTTTATTATTCGTTTTTATTAATATTGCGTCTATTTGAACGATTTCAACGATCTAAAATGCGATCTAAAACGAATAATAAAAATTAATAAAAACAGCACGTTTTGAGCTTTAATCTGCGTTTAACGCGTAAAACAGCATAAAGACGACGATTTTTTATAATTCGTTTTTATTAATATTGGTTCTATTTGAACGATTTCAACGATCTAAAATGCTTGAAAATGCTTATTTTAGCAAAACAGCACGTTTTGAGTTTAATCTGCGTTTTAACGCGTAAAACAGCATAAAACGTCGAAATTTTTATTATTCGTTTTTTTATTAATATTGCGTCTATTTGAACGATTTCAACGATCTAAAATGCTTGACAATGCTTATTTTAGCAAAACAGCACGTTTTGAGCTTTAATCTGCGTTTTAACGCGTAAAACAGCATAAAAACGACGAAATTTTTATTATTCGTTTTTATTAATATTGCGTCTATTTGAACGATTTCAACGATCTAAAATGCTTGAAAATGATTATTTTAGCAAAACAGCACGTTTTGAGCTTTAATCTGCGTTTTAACGCGTAAAACAGCATAAAACGACGCATTTTTATTATTCGTTTTTATTAATATTGCTTCTAATTGAACGATTTCAACGATCTAAAATGCTTGAAAATGCTTATTTTAGCAAAACAGCACGTTTTGAGCTTTAATCTGCGTTTTAACGCGTAAAACAGCATAAAAACGACGAATTTTTATTATTCGTTTTTATTATTATTGCTTCTAATTGAACGAATTCAACGATCTAAAATGTTTGAAAATGATTATTTTAGCAAAACAGCACGTTTTGAGCTTTAATCTGCGTTTTAACGCGTAAAACAGAATAAAACGACAAAATTTTTATTATTCGTTTTTATTAATATTGCGTCTATTTGAACGATTTCAACGATCTAAATGCTTGAAAATGATTATTTTAGCAAAACAGCACGTTTTGAGCTTTAATCTGCGTTTTAACGCGTAAAACAGCATAAAAACGACGAATTTTATTATTCGTTTTTATTAATAAATTGACTTCTCTAAAAGCAATTACACAGCGAATTTTATATCGTTTTTTGATATGAGTTTCCAAATAGAAGCAATATTAATAAAAACGAATAATAAATTCGTTACGAGACTTTGTTAAACCGATGCTCAAAACGATTGTTTAAGAACTTTTCAAGATTGTTGAACGTTGAAATAGCGTCAAATAAAGAATATTAATAAAACGGAAAATAACAAGTTAAAAAATAAACAATAATAAAAAACAGCACGTTTTGAGCTTTTAATCTGCGTTTTAACGCGTAAAACAGCATAAAAACGACGATTTTTTATATTCGTTTTAATAATATTGTTCTATTCGAACGATTTCACTGATCTAAATTTGAAAATGCTTATTTTAGCAAAACAGCACGTTTTGAGCTTTAATCTGCGTTTTAACGCGTAAAACAGCATAAAATCGTCGAAATTTTTTATTATTCGTTTTTTATTAATATTGCGTCTATTTGAACGATTTCAACGATCTGAAATAGCGACAATGCTTTATTTTAGCAAAACAGCACGTTTTGAGCTTTAATCTGCGTTTTAACGCGTAAAACAGCATAAAAACGACGAAATTTTATTATTCGTTTTTATTAATATTGCGTCTATTTGAAAAGATTTCAACGATCTAAAATGCTTGAAAATGATTATTTTAGCAAAACAGCACGTTTTGAGCTTTTTTTAAACTGCGTTTTAACGCGTAAAAAAAGCATAAAACGACGATTTTTTTTTTATTCGTTTTTTATTAATATTGTTTCTATTTGAACTTCAACGATCTAAAAAGCTTGAAAATGCTTATTTTAGCAAAACAGCACGTTTTGAGCTTTTTAAACTGGGTTAAACGCGTAAAACAAAATAAAAACGACCAAATTTTTTTTTTATTCGTTTTATTAATAGCGTCTATTTGAACGATTTCGACGATCTAAAAAAAGCTTGAAAATGATTATTTTAGCAAAACAGCACGTTTTGAGCTTTTAATCTGCGTTTTTTAAAGCGTAAAACAAACATAAAAACGACGAAATTTTATTATTCGTTTTTTATTAATATTGCTTCTATTTTTAACGATTTCAACGATCTAAAAAAGCTTGACTGCATATAGAAAAATATTAAAACAAAATAAAATTCGTTACTTTTTGTGTTTACGTTAAAAACAATTAAACCAAAACGTTTTTCTAAATAAGCCGAAATCGTTGAAACAGCCCCAAACGCTTGGGACAAAAATACCCTCGCTTTTATGTGTTTTACGCATAAAACGATTGCCAAAGGCTGTTTTGAAAATATTTTCAGATTTTAATCGTTGACGTTCAAAAAAGCAATTTAAAACGAAAAAAAAATTAATAAAAAAAGCACGTTTTGAGCTTTTTAAACTGCGTTTTAACGCGTAAAACAGCATAAAGACGACGATTTTTTTATAATTGTTTTTATTAATATTGGGTTTTTTTTAGATATTATTAAAAACGAATAATAAAAAATTCGTTGTTTTTATGCTGTTTTACGTGCAGTTTAAAACTAAAACGTGCTGTTTTTATAATTTTTTTTATTCGTTTTTATTAATATTGCTTCTATTTGAACGATTTCAACGATCAAAATGCTTGAAAAAGCTTATTTTAGCAAAAAAAGCACGTTTTGAGCTTTTAATCTGGGTTAAACGCGAAAAACAGCATAAAAAACGACCAAATTTTTTTATTCGTTTTTTATTATTGCGTCTATTTGAACGATTTCAACGATCTAAAATGCTTGAAAATGATTATTTTTGCAAAAAAAGCACGTTTTGAGCTTTAATCTGCGTTTTAACGCGGTAAAACAGAATAAAAAAAGACAACATTTTTATTATTCGTTTTTATTAATATTGCGTCTATTTGAACGATTTCACGATCTAAA
>NW_027049369.1:0-5394 GCF_025399875.1 Dalotia coriaria
CAAGCATTTTTTCGTTAAAACGTTAAAAAAAAGCAAATTTTAAAAAAAAAATAAAACGCTTTTTTTGTTTTCGTTAAAAAGGGTTAAACTCAAAAGGCTTTTTTAAAAAAAAAAAAATTTGGTTTGAAAACGTTTAGCGCAAAAAAAAAAATAAAAAATTTTTTCGTTTTTATTTTTTTTCGCTTAAAAATTTCAAAAGGCTTTTTTTAAAAAAAGATTTTAAATTTGTCGTTAAAACGTTTAAAGCTTTTAAAAAACGAAAAAAAAATTGTCGTTTTTTTTGCTTTTTTGCGTTTAAAAACGTTAAACTCAAAAGGCTTTTTTTAAAAAATAAATTTTTGCTTTTAGTCCCTTAAACGTTAAAAAAAAAATTTTAAAAAGAAAAAAAAATTTTTTTTTTTTTCCCTTAAAGCAATTAAAAAAAACGTTAAAAAAACCCTTTTTTTTTTTTCGTTAAACGCAAATTGGGGGGGAAATTTAAAAAAAAAAATTTTGCTTTTTTTTTTTTGGAAAACGCAATTTAAATAAAACGTTTTTTTGCTAAAAAAAGCTTTTTAAGCTTTTTAAAAAAGTTAAACTTTAAAAAGCTTTTAAAAAAAAAGAAATTAAAAAATTGGTTTTTTTTTTAGCTTAAAAAACCGATTTAAAAAAAAACGTCGTTTTTGCTTTAGCTTTTAACATTTTTTTGGAAACGTTCTGGCTAAAATAAAAACAAAAATTAAAAATTTGTCGTTTTTTTTGCGTTTTTGGGAAAAAAAAAATAAAATCAAAAAGTGTTTTTTTTGCTAAAAAACATTTTTAAACAAGTGTTTTGTTAAATAAAGCAAAATTTTAAAAAAAACGAATTAAAAAAAATGTTTTTTTTATTTTCGGTAAAAACGATTAGCTAAAAGGGGTTTTCCAAAAAATTTTTTTTAATCTTAAAGTTAAAAAAAAAAAAAAAAAAAAAATTATTTTTTTTTTTAGCGTTAAAAAGCGTTAAAACGGGGTTTTCAAAAAAAGCTTTTTCAAAACATTTTAGATCGGAAATCGTTCAAATAGAAGCAATATTAATAAAAACGAATAATAAAAATTCGGTTTTTTTGTTTTTTTTCGCGTTAAACGCAGATTAAACTCAAAACCTTGTTTTGCTAAAATAAGCATTTTCCCAAATTTTAGATTTTGAAATCGTTCAAATAGGCAATATTAAAAAAGAAAATAAAAATTGGGCGTTTTTTTTGCTGACGCGTTAAAACGCAGAATAAAGTAAAACGTGTGTTTTAAAAAAAAGCATTTTCAAGCATTTTTAAGATCGTTGAAATCGTTTCAAATAGACAATAAAAAATAAAAACGATTAATAAAATTTCGTCACGTTTTTATGCTGTTTCGCGTTGAAACGCAGAATAAAGCCCAAATGTGCTGTTTTGCTTCAAAATAAGCATTTTCAAACGTACAGATCGTTGAAATCGTTCAAATAGACTACCAATATTAATAAAAACGAATAATAAAAATTTCGTCGTTTTTATGCTGTTTACGCGTTAAAGCGCGCAGATTAAAACTCAAAACGTGCTGTTTTGCTAAAATAAGCATTTTCAAGCATTTTAAGATCGTTGAAATCGTTCAAATAGACGCAATATTAATAAAAACGAATAATAAAAATTTCGTTGTTTATGCTGTTTTTACGCGTTAAAACGCAGATTAAAGCTAAAACATTAACTGTTTTGCTAAAATAAAGCATTTTCAAGCATTTTAGATCGTTGAAATCGTTCAAATAGAAACAATATTAATAAAAACGAATAATAAAAATTCGTCGTTTTTATGCTGTTTTACGCGTTAAAACGCAGATTAAAACTCAAAACGTGCTGTTTTGCCTAAAATAAGCATTTTCAAGCATTTTAGATCGTTGAAATCACGTTCAAATGGACGCAATATTAATAAAACGAATAATAAGAATTTCGTCGGTGCGCACCATGCTGTTTTACGCGTTAAAACGCGTTAAAAGCTCAAAACGTGCTGTTTTGCTAAAATAAGCATTTTCAAGCACATTTTACGGTCGTTGAAATCGTTCAAATAAACAATATTAGTAAAAGAACGAATGGCAAAAAATCGTCGTTTTGCATAACGTTTACGCGTTAAAACGCAGATTAAAGCTCAAAACGTGCTGTTTTGCTAAAAAGTAAACATTTTCAAGCGTTTTAGATCGTTAAAATCGTTCAAATAGGGCACCAATAATAATAAAACGTAATAATTTAAATCGTTTTTATGTATGTTTTACGCGTTAAAGCGCAAATTAAAACAAAACGTGCTGTTTTGCACAAAATAAGCATTTTCAAACATTTTAGATCGTTGAAATCGTTGGAAATAGACGCAATATTAATAAAAACGAATAATAAAAATTCGTGGTACACTTGTTTTACGCGTTAAAGCGCAGTTAAGCTCAGACGTGCTGTTTTGCTAAAATTAGCATTTTCAAGCATTTTAAGATCGTTGAAATCGTTCGTGGACGCAATATTAATAAAAACGAATAATAAAAATTTCGTCGTTTTTTATGCTGTTTTACGCGTTAAAACGCAGATTAAAACTCAAAACGTGCTGTTTAGCAAAATAAACGTGCAGCATTTTAGATCGTTGAAATCGATTTCAAATAGAAGCAATATTAATAAAACGAATAATAAAAATTCGTCGTTTTTATGCTGTTTACGCGTTAAAACGCAAATTAAAAACTCAAAACGTGCTGTTTTGCTAAAATAAGCATTTTCAAAGCATTTTTAGATCGTTGAAATCGTTCAAAATAGACGCAATAATAAAAACGGTAATAAAATTCGTCGTTTTTATGCTGTTTTACGCGTTAAAACGCAGATTAAAGCTCAAAACGCTTACTTTGCTAAAATAAGCATTTTCAAGCATTTTTAGATCGTTGAAATCGTTCAAATAGAAGCAGTATTAATAAAAACAGATAATAAAAATTCGTCGTTTTTACGCTGTTTTACGCGTTAAAACGCAGATTAAAGCTCAAAACGTGCTGTTTTGCTAAAATTAGCATTTTCAAGCGTGATCGTTGAAATCACCCGTTCAAATAGCTTATATCAAAATAAAAACGAATAATAATAAAAATTTCGTGTTTTGTGCTGCTTTTACGCGTTAAAACGCAAGAATAAAGCTCAAAACGTGCTGTTTTGCTCAAAATAAGCATTTTCAAAATTTTAGATCGTTTAGAGAATCGTTTCAAATTGAAACAATAGTAATAAAACGAATAATAGAAGATTCGTCGTTTTTATGCTGTTTTACGCGTTAAAACGCAGATTAAAGCTCCAAAAGGGCTGTTTTGCTTTACAAAATAAGCATTTTTCAAGCATTTTAGATCGTTGAAATCGTTCAAATAGACGCAATATTAATAAAAATCGGAATAATAAAAATTCGTCGTTTTTTATGCTGTTTTTACGCGTTAAACGCAGATTAAAACTCAAACGTGCTGTTTTGCTAAAATAAGCATTTTCAAGCATTTTAGATCGTTGAAATCGTTTCAAAATAGAAGCAATATTAATAAAGGCGATGGCAAAAATTCGATACGTTTTATGCTGTTTACGCGTTAAAACGCAGATTAGAAATCAAACGTGCTGTTTTTACTAAAATAAGCATTTTCAAGCATTTTAGATCGTTGAAATCGTTCCAAATAAACAATAGTAATAAAACGAATAATAAAAATTCGTCGTTTTATGCTGTTTTGCGTTAAAACGCAGATTAAAGCTCAAAACGTGCTGTTTTGCTAAAATAAGCTTTTCAAGCATTTTAGATCTGCGTTGATGCGTTCGATGGACGCAATATTGGCAAAACGAATAATAAAAATTTCGTCGTTTTATGCTTTTATTTTACGCATTTAAAACGCCAGATTAAAACTCAAAACGTGCTGTTTTGCTAAAATAACATTTTCAAGCATTTTAGATGTTGAAATCGTTCAAATAAAGCAATATTAATAAAAACGAATAATAAAAATTTACGTCGTTTTATGCTGTTTTACGCGCGCGTTAAAACGCAGATTAAAAAATAAAACGTGCTGTTTTTGCTAAAATTAGCATTTCAAGCATTTTAGATCGATTTGAAATCGTTCAAATAGACGCAATAAAATAAAAACGAATAATAAAAGAATTTCGTCGTTTTTATGCTGTTTTGCGCGTTTGAAAACTATAGAATAAGCTCAAAGAACTGATGCTGTTTTGCTTTAAAATAAGCATTTTCAAGCATTTTAGATCCCCGTTGAAATCGTTCAAATAGAAGCAATATTAATAAAACGAATAATAAAAATTCGTCGTTTTTATGCTGTTTTACGCGTCAAAACGCAGATTAAAAGCTCAAACGTGTTGTTTTGCTAAAATAAACGTACAGATCGTTGAAATCGTTCAAATAGACGCAATATTAATAAAACGAATAATAAAAATTCGTCGTTTTATGCTGTTTTACGCGTTAAAACGCATAGTAAAGCTCAAACGTGCTGTTTTTGCTAAAATAAGCATTTTCAAGCATTTTAGATCGTTGAAATCGTTCCATCGAAGCAAGCAATAATAAAAAGCAGATAATAAAAAATTCGTCGTTTTTATGCTGTTTTACGCGCTAAAACGCAGATTAAAGCTCAAAACGTAACGAAACCAGCGCAAGCATTTTAGATCGTTGAAATCGTTCAAATAAACGCAATAAAAATAAAAAACGAATAATAAAAATTTCGTCGTTTTTATGCTGTTTTACGCGTTAAAACGCGTTGAAGCTCAAAACATTGCTGTTTTGCTTTAAAATAAGCATTTTTCAAGCATTTTGATCGTTGAAATCGTTCAAAATAGAAGCAATATTAATAAAAAGCAGAATAATAAAAAATTCGTCGTTTTTTATGCTGTTTGCATTTAAGGCACGATTAAACTCAAAACGTGCTGTTTTTTGCTAAAATAAGCATTTTCAAGCATTTAGATCGTTGAAATCGTTCAAATAGACGCAATAAAATAAAAACGAATAATAAAAATTTCGTCGTTTTATGCTGTTTACGCGTTAAAACGCAGAATAAAACTCAAAACGTGCTGTTTTGCTAAAATAAGCATTTTCAAGGCATTTTAGATCGTTGAAATCCGTTCAAAATGGACGCAATATTAATAAAAACGAATAATAAAAATTTCGTTTGTTTTATATGTTTTACGCGTTAAAACGCAGATTCAGCTAAAACGTGCTGTTTTGCTAAAATAAGCATTTTCAAGCATTTTTAACGGAAATTTTAAAACTTTTAAAAAAGAAAAATTTAAAAAATTTTTTTTTATCGTTTTAAACCCTTAAAACGAAAAAATCCCTGCTGTTTTGCAAAAAAGCATTTTTAAACTTTTAATCGTTTTAAAAAAAAGTTTTCAAATTTAAAGAAACGCAGTTTTTAAAAAAATA
>NW_027049370.1:0-5393 GCF_025399875.1 Dalotia coriaria
ATTAATATTGCTTCAATTTGAACGATTTCAACGATCTAAAAAAGCTTGAAAATGCTTTTTTTAGCAAAAACAGCACGTTTTGAGCTTTAATCTGCGTTTTAACGCGTAAAACAGCATAAAAACGACGAATTTTTATTATTCGTTTTATTTATATTGCGTCTAATTTGAACTGATTTCAACGATCTAAAATGCTTGAAAATGCTTATTTTAGCAAAACAGCACGTTTTGAGCTTTAATCTGCGTTTTAACGCGTAAAACAGCATAAAAACGACGAATTTTTATTATTCGTTTTTATTAATATTGCTTCTATTTGAACGATTTCAACGATCTAAAATGCTTGAAAATGCTTTTTAGCAAAACAGCACGTTTTGAGCTTTTAATCTGCGTTTTAACGCGTAAAACAGCATAAAACGACGAATTTTTATTATTCGTTTTTTATTAATATTGCTTCTAATTTGAACGATTTCAACGATCTAAAATGCTTGAAAATGCTTATTTTAGCAAAACAGCACGTTTTGAGCTTTAATCTGCGTTTTAACGCGTAAAACAGCATAAAACGACGAATTTTTATTATTCGTTTTATTAATATTGCGTCTATTTGAACGATTTCAACGATCTAAAATGCTTGAAAATGCTTATTTTAGCAAAACAGCACGTTTTGAGCTTTAATCTGCGTTTTAACGCGTAAAACAGCATAAAAACGACGAATTTTTATTATTCGTTTTATTAATATTGCTTCTAATTGAACGATTTCAACGATCTAAAATGCTTGAAAATGCTTATTTTAGCAAAACAGCACGTTTTGAGCTTTAATCTGCGTTTTAACGCGTAAAACAGCATAAAACGACGAATTTTTATTATTCGTTTTTTATTAATATTGCTTCTATTTGAACGATTTCACGATCTAAAATGCTTGAAAATGCTTATTTTAGCAAAACAGCACGTTTTGAGTTTTTAATCTGCGTTTTAACGCGTAAAACAGCATAAAACGACGAATTTTATTATTCGTTTTTATTAATATTGCGTCTATTTAAACGATTTCAACGATCTAAAATGCTTGAAAATGCTTATTTTAAACAAAACAGCACGTTTTGAGCTTTAATCTGCGTTTTAACGCGTAAAACAGCATAAAAACGACGAATTTTATTATTCGTTTTTATTAATATTGCTTCTATTTGAACGATTTCAACGATCTAAAATGCTTGAAAATGCTTATTTTAGCAAAACAGCACGTTTTGAGCTTTAATCTGCGTTTTAACGCGTAAAACAGCATAAAACGACGAATTTTTATTATTCGTTTTATTAATATTGCGTTTTATTTAAACGATTTCAACGATCTAAAATGCTTGAAAATGCTTATTTTAGCAAAACAGCACGTTTTGAGTTTTAATCTGCGTTTTAACGCGTAAAACAGCATAAAACGACGAAATTTTTATTATTCGTTTTTATTAATATTGCTCTATTTGAACGATTTCAACGATCTAAAATGCTGAAAATGTTATTTAGCAAAACAGCACGTTTTGAGCTTTAATCTGCGTTTTAACGCGTAAAACAGCATAAAACGACAATTTTTATTATTCGTTTTTATTAATATTGCGTCTATTTGAACGATTTCAACGATCTAAAATGCTTGAAAATGCTTATTTTAGCAAAACAGCACGTTTTGAGCTTTTAATCGCGTTTTAACGCGTAAAACAGCATAAAAACGACGATTTTTATTATTCGTTTTTATTAATATTGCTCCTATTGAACGATTTCAACGATCTAAAATGCTTGAAAATGCTTATTTAGCAAACAGCACGTTTTGAGCTTTTAATCGCGTTTTAACGCGAAAACGACGTAAAACGACGAAATTTTATTATTCGTTTTTATTAATATTGCATCTATTTGAACGATTTCAACGATCTAAAATGCTGAAATGCTTATTTTAGCAAAACAGCACGTTTTGAGCTTTATTTGCGTTTTAACGCGTAAAACAGCATAAAAACGACGAAAATTTTTTTTATTCGTTTTATTTTATTGCGTCTATTTGAACGATTTCAACGATCTAAAATGCTTGAAAAAGCTTATTTTAGCAAAACAGCACGTTTTGAGCTTTAATCTGCGTTTTTAAAGCTAAAACAGCATAAAACGACGAATTTTTATTATTCATTTTTTTTAATATTGCTTCTATTTGAACGATTTCAACGACCCAAAATGCTTGAAAATGCTTATTTTGCAAAACAGCACGTTTTGAGCTTAAATCTGCGTTTTTAAAGCGTAAAACAGCATAAAACGACGAATTTTTTTATTATTCGTTTTTTTTTAATATTGCGTCTATTTGAACGATTTCAACGATCTAAAATGCTTGAAAATGCTTATTTTAGCCAAACAGCACGTTTTGAGCTTTAATCTGCGTTTTAACGCGTAAAAAAGCATAAAAACGACGAATTTTTATTATTCGTTTTTATTAATATTGCGTCTATTTGAACGATTTCAACGATCTAAAATGCTTGAAAATGCTTATTTTAGCAAAACAGCACGTATTGAGCTTTAATCAGCGTTTTAACGCGTAAAACAGCATAAAAACGACGAAATTTTATTATTCGTTTTTATATTTGTGCGTCTATTTGAACGATTTCAACGATCTAAAATGCATGAAATTGCTTTATTTTAGCAAAACAGCACGTTTTGAGCTTTATTCTGCGTTTTAATGCGTAAAACAGCATAAAACGACGAATTTTTATTATTCGTTTTTTAATATTGCTTCTATTTGAACGATTTCAACGATCTAAAATGCTTGAAAATGCTTATTTTAGCAAAACAGCACGATTTGAGCTTTAATCTGCGTTTTAACGCGTAAAACAGCATAAAACGACGAAATTTTTATTATTCGTTTTTATTAATATTGCGTCTATTTGAACGATTTCAACGATCAAAAATGCTTGAAAATGCTTATTTTAGCAAAACAGCACGTTTTGAGCTTTATTCTGCGTTTTAACGCGTAAAACAGCATAAAACGACGAAATTTTTATTATTCGTTTTTATTTTATTGCGTCTATTTGAACGATTTCAACGATCTAAAATGCTTGAAAATGCTTATTTTAGCAAAAAGCACGTTTTGAGCTTTTAATCTGCGTTTTAACGCGTAAAACAGCATAAAACGACGAATTTTTATTATTCGTTTTTATTAATATTGCTTCTATTTGAACGATTTCAACGATCTAAAATGCTTGAAAATGCTTATTTTAGCAAAACAGCACGTTTTGAGCTTTAATCTGCGTTTTAACGCGTAAAACAGCATAAAAACGACAAAATTTTTATTATTCGTTTTTATTAATATTGCGTCTATTTGAACGATTTCAACGATCTAAAATGCTTGAAAATGCTTATTTTAGCAAAACAGCACGTTTTGAGCTTTAGTCTGCGTTTTAACGCGTAAAACAGCATAAAAACGACGAATTTTTATTATTCGTTTTTATTAATATTGCTTCTATTTGAACGATTTCAACGATCTAAAATGCTTGAAAATGCTTATTTTAACAAAACAGCACGATTTGAGCTTTAATCTGCGTTTTAACGCGTAAAACAGCATAAAACGACGAATTTTTATTATTCGTTTTTATTAATATTGCTTCTATTTGAACGATTTCAACGATCTAAAATGCTTGAAAATGATTATTTTAGCAAAACAGCACGTTTTGAGCTTTAATCCTGCGTTTAACGCGTAAAACAGCATAAAAAAGACGAAATTTTTATTATTCGTTTTTATTTTATTATTGCGTCTATTTGAACAATTTCAACGATCTAAAATGCATGAAATTGCTTATTTTAGCAAAACAGCACTGCCTTTTGAGCTTTTATTCTGGTTTTAATGCGTAAAACAGCATAAAACGACGAATTTTTATTATTCGTTTTTATTAATATTGCGTCTATTTGAAACGATTTCAACGATCTAAAATGCTTGAAAATGCTTATTTTAGCAAAACAGCACGTTTTGAGCTTTATTCTGCGTTTTAACGCGTAAAACGACATAAAAACGACAAATTTTTATTATTCGTTTTATTTTATTGCGTCTTTTGAACGATTTCACGATCTAAAATGCTTGAAAATGCTTATTTTAGCAAAACAGCACGTTTTGCTTTAATCTGCGTTTTTAAGTAAAACAGCATAAAACGACGAAATTTTATTATTCGTTTTATTAATATGCGTCTATTTGAACATTAACGATCTAAAGCTTGAAAATCGCTATTTTAGCAAAACAGCACGTTTAAAGTTTTAGTCTGCGTTTTAACGCGTAAACACATAAAAACGAATTTTTTATTATTCGTTTTTATTAATCTTAGCTTCTATTTACAACAACGTTAAGATGCTTTAAAATGCTTATTTTAACAAAACAGCAGATTTGAGCAATCTGCGTTTTAACGCTTAAAACAATAAAAGACGAATTTTTTATTATTCGTTTTTATTATGTGCTTCTATTTGAACGATTTCAACGATCTAAAATGTTGAAATGTTATTTTAGCAAAACAGCGTTTAGTTTAATTCTGCGTTTTACGCTAAAGCGCATAAGAACGATTTAATATTCGTTTTATTAATATTGCTTTTTGAACATTCAACGATCTAAAATGCTTGAAAAAGCTTTTAAACAGCACGTTTTGAGCTTTTAATCAGCGTTTTAACGCGTAAAACAGCATAAAACGACAAATTTATTGTTTTATTAATATTGCGTTATTTGAAATTCACGATCTTAATGCTTGAAAATGCTTATTTAACAAAACAAAAGTTTTGAGTTTTAATCTGCGTTTTTAACGCGTAAAAGCTTTAAAACGACAAATTTTTATATTTTTTTAAATGCTTATTGCAAACGTTTACGATCTAAAATGCTTGAAAGCTTATTTTAGCAAAACAGCACGTTTTGAGCTTTAATCTGCGTTTTAGCGTAAACACATAAACGACAATTTTTATTATTCGTTTTTTTATTTTAACTATTTGAACGATTTCACGATCTAAATGCGAAAATGCTTATTTTACAAAACAGCACGTTTTGAGCTTTAATCTGCGTTTTAACGCGTAAAACAGCATAAACGACGAATTTTATTATTCGTTTTATTAATATTCTTTTTGAACGATTTCAACGATCTAAAATGCTTGAAAATGCTTATTTTAACAAAAAGCCTTTTGAGCTTTTTCCGTTTTAACGCGTAAAACGCATAAAAACGACGAATTTTTTTTGTTTTTATTTATATTGCGTCTTTTGAACGATTTCAAAAAATTTAAAAAGCTTGAAAATGTTATTTTAGCAAAACAGCCCTTTTGAGCTTTTTAAACAGCGAAAACGTAAAACAATAAAAACGACGAAATTTTTATTATTCGTTTTTTATTTAAAATTGCGTCTTTTGAACGTTTCAAAA
>NW_027049371.1:2500-5393 GCF_025399875.1 Dalotia coriaria
AAAAAAAAATTTTGTTTTTGGGGAAAAAAAAATTTAAAAAAAAAGGGGTTTTTTTAAAATTTTAAAATTTTTAAAAAAAGGGGCCCCAAAAAGGGGTTTTTTTAAAAAAAAAAAACCAAAAAAAGTTGTTTTTTTTAAATTAAAAAAAAAAAAAAAAATTTTGGTTTTTTTTTTTTAAAAAAAGGTTAAAAAATTTTTTTAAAAAAAAAAAAAAAAAAGAAAAAAAAAAGGTTTTTTTTTTAAAAAAAAAAAAAATTTTTTCCCTTTTTTTTTAAAAAAAAAATTTTAAAATTTTTTTTTTTTAAAAAATTTTAAAAAAAAAAAAAATTTGGCCTTTTTTTTTAAAAATTTTTTTTTTTTAAAAAAAAAAAAAAACCAAAAAAATTTAAAATTTTAAAAATTTAAATCGGAAAAGCCAAAAAAAAAAAAAAAAAAAATTTTTTTTTTTTTTTTTAAAAAGGAAAAAAAAAAGGGGGGTTTTGGGAAAAAAACATTTTCCAAAATTTTTTTAAATTTTAAAAAAAAAAATTAAAAAAAAATAAAAAAAATTTTTTTTTTTTTTTTTGGGGAAAAAAAAAAAAAACCGGGGGTTTTTTTTAAAATTTTTTTTTGAAAGCCTTTTTTTTTAAAAAAAAAAAAAAAAATTAAAAAATTTTTCGTTTTATGCTGTTTTACGCGTTAAAAACGCAGATTAAAACTCAAAACGTGCTGTTTTGCTCAAAATAAAACATTTTCAAGCATTTTGATCTTGAAATGGTTCAAATAGAAACATAAATTTAAAAAAAACGAATAAAAAAATTCGTCGTTTTATGCTGTTTTTCGCGTTAAAACGCAGTTAAGCTCAAAACGTGCTGTTTTTTTAAAATAACATTTTCAAGCATTTTAGATCGTTGAAATAGTTCAAATAGACGCAATAAATAAAACGAATAATAAAAAATTTCGTCGTTTTTTTTGCTGTTTTACGCGTTAAAACGCAGAATAAAGCTAAAACGTGCTTTTTGCTAAAATAAGCATTTTCAAGCATTTTAGATCGTTGAAATCGTTCAAATAGACGCAATATAAATAAAAACGAATAAAAAAATTTCGTCGTTTTTTTGCTGTTTTACGCGTTAAAACGCAGATTAAACTCAAAACGTGCTGTTTTTGCTAAAATAAACTTTTCAAGCATTTTTAGATCGTTGAAATCGTTCAAATGAAGCAATATTAATAAAAAACGAATAATAAAAAATTCGTCGTTTTTATGCTGTTTTACGCGTTAAAACGCAGATTCAAAAACTCAAAACGTGCTGTTTTGCTAAAATAATCATTTTCAAGCATTTTTTGATCGTTGAAATCGTTCAAATAGAAGCAATATTAATAAAAACGAATAATAAAAACTTCGTCGTTTTATGCTGTTTTACGCTTTAAACGCAGATTAAAGCTCAAAACGTCTGTTTTGCTAAAATAAGCATTTTTTAAGCATTTTTAGAGCGTTGAAATCGTTCAAATAAACAATATTAATAAAAACGAATAATAAAAAAATTTGTCGTTTTTATGCTGTTTTACGCGTTAAAACGCAGATTAAAACTCAAAACGTGCTGTTTTGCTAAATAAGCATTTTCAAGCATTTAAGATCGTTGAAATCGTTCAATAGAACCATATTTAAAAAACGAATAATAAAAATTTGTCGTTTTTATGCTGTTTACGCGTTAAAACGGGGATTAAACTCAAAACTGCTGTTTTGCTAAAATAAGCATTTTCAAGCATTTTAGATCGTTGAAATCGTTTAAATAGAAGCATATTAATAAAAAAGAATAATAAAAATTCGTCGTTTTTTATGCTTTTACGCGTTAAAACGCAGATTAAAGTTCAAACGTGCTGTTTTGCTAAAATAAGCATTTTCAAGCATTTTTAGATCATTTAAATCGTTCAAATAGACGCCATAAAATAAAAACGAATAATAAAAATTCGTCGATGCTGTTTTACGCGTTAAAACGCAGATTAAAGCTCAAAACGTGCTGTTTTGCTAAAATAAGCATTTTCAAGCATTTTAGATCGTTGAAATCGTTCAAATAGAAGACAATATTAATAAAAACGAATAATAAAAAATTTCGTCGTTTTTATGCTGTTTTACGCGTTAAAACTCAGAATAAAGCTCAAAACGTGCTGTTTTGCTAAAATAAGCATTTTCAAGCATTTTAGATCGTTGAAATCGTTCAAATAGAAGCAATATTAATAAAAACGAATAATAAAAAATTCGTCGTTTTATGCTGTTTTACGCGTTAAAACGCAGATTAAAGCTCAAAACGTGCTGTTTTGCTAAAAATAAGCATTTTCAAGCATTTTAGATCGTTGAAATTGTTCAAATAGACGCAATATTAATAAAAACGAATAATAAAAACTTTGTCGTTTTTATGCTGTTTTACGCGTTAAAACGCAGATTAAAGCTCAAAACGTGCTGTTTTGCTAAAATAATCATTTTCAAGCATTTTAGATCGTTGAAATCGTTCAAATAGAAGCAATATTAATAAAAACGAATAATAAAGAATTCGTCGTTTTTATGCTGTTATACGCGTTAAAACGCAGATTAAAAGCTCAAAAGGGCTGTTTTGCTAAAATAAGCATTTTCAAGCATTTTAGATCGTTGAAATCGTTCAAATAGACGCAATATTAATAAAACGAATAATAAAAAATTCGTCGTTTTCATGCTGTTTTACGCGTTAAAACGCAGATTAAAAGCTCAAAACGTGCTGTTTTTGCTAAAATAAGCATTTTCAAGCATTTTAGATCGTTGAAATCGTTCAAATAGAAGCAATATTAATAAAAACGAATAATAAAAATTCGTCGTTTTATGCTGTTTACGCGTTAAACGCAGTTAAACCAAAACTGCTGTTTTTAAAAAGCATTTTCAAGC
>NW_027049372.1:0-5391 GCF_025399875.1 Dalotia coriaria
GAAACATTTTAGATCGTTAAATCGTTCAATAGAAGCAATATTATAAAAACGAATGATGACTCGTTTTATCTTTTTACGCGTTAAAACGCAGATTAAAACTCAAAACGTGCTGTTTTGCTAAAAAAGCATTTTCAAGCATTTTAGATCGTTGGAAATCGTTTAAATAGAATCAATATTAATAAAAACGAATAATAAAAAATTCGTCATTTTTAAAACTGTTTTACGCGTTAAAACGCAGATTAAAGCTCAAAACGTGCTGTTTTGCTAAAATAAGCATTTTTTAAGCATTTTTTGATCGTTGAAATCCCTTTCAAAAAAGACGCAATATTAATAAAAAAAAAATAATAAAAATTCGTCGTTTTTATGCTGTTTTAAGCGTTAAAACGCAGAATAAACTCAAAACGTGCTGTTTTGCTAAAATAAGCTTTTCAATCATTTTAGATCGTTGAAATCGTTCAAATAGACGCAATATTAATAAAACGAATAATAAAAATTTTGTCGTTTTATGCTGTTTTACGCGTAAAACGCAGATTAAAAGCTCAAAACGTGTGTTTTGCAAAATAAGCATTTTCAAGCATTTTAGATCGTTGAAATCGTTCAAATAGACGCAATATTAATTAAAAACAAATAATAAAAATTCGTCGTTTTTATGCTGTTTTAAGCGTTAAAACGCAGAATAAACTCAAAACGTGCTGTTTTGCTAAAATAAGCATTTTCAATATTTTAGATCGTTGAAATCGTTCAAATAGACGCAATATTAATAAAACGAATAATAAAAATTTCGTCGTTTTATGCTGTTTTACGCGTTAAAACGCAGAATAAAGGTCAAAACGTGCTGTTTTGCTAAAATAAGCATTTTCAAGCATTTTAGATCGTTGAAATCGTTCAAATAGAAGCAATATTAATAAAAACGAATGATAAAAATTCGTCGTTTTTATGCTGTTTTTACGCGTTAAAACGCAGATTAAACTCAAAACGTGCTGTTTTGCTAAAATAAGCATTTTCAAGCATTTTAGATCGTTGAAATCGTTTAAATAGAGATCAATATAATAAAAACGAATAATAAAATTCGTCATTTTAAGCTGTTTTACGCGTTAAAACGCAGATTAAAGCTCAAAACGTGCTGTTTTGCTAAAATAAGCATTTTCAAGCATTTTAGATCGTTGAAATCGTTCAAATAGACGCAATATTAATAAAAACAATAATAAAAATTTCGTCGTTTTTATGCTGTTTAAGCGTAAAACGCAGAATAAAACTCAAAACGTGCTGTTTTGCTAAAATAAGCATTTTCAATCATTTTAGATCGTTGAAATCGTTCAAATAGACGCAATATTAATAAAAACAGATAATAAAAATTTTGTCGTTTTATGCTGTTTTACGCGTAAAACGCAGATTAAAACTCAAAACGTGCTGTTTTTGCTAAAATAAGCATTTTCAAGCATTTTTAGATCAGTTGAAATCCGTTCAAATAGACGCAATATTAATAAAAAAACAAATAATAAAAATTCGTCGTTTTTATGCTGTTTTAAGCGTTAAAACGCAGAATAAAGAAACTCAAAACGTGCTGTTTTGCTAAAATAAGCATTTTCAATCATTTTAGATCGTTGAAATCGTTTAAATAGACGCAATATTAATAAAACGAATAATAAAAATTCGTCAGTTTTATGCTGTTTTACGCGTTAAAACGCAGAATAAAGTCAAAAAACGTGCTGTTTTGCTAAAATAAGCATTTTCAAGCATTTTAGATCGTTGAAATCGTTCAAATAGACAATATTAATAAAAACGAATATAAAAATTCGTCGTTTTATGCTGTTTTACGCGTTAAAACGCAGATTAAACTCAAAACGTGCTGTTTTGCTAAAATAAGCATTTTCAAGCATTTTAGATCGTTGAAATCGTTCAAATAGACGCAATATAATAAAACGAATAATAAAAATTTCGTCGTTTTTTATGCTGTTTTACGCGTTAAAACGCAGAATTAAACTCAAAACGTCTGTTTTGCTAAAATAAGCATTTTCAAGCATTTTAGATCGTTGAAATCGTTCAAATAGACGCAATATTAATAAAAACGAATAATAAAAATTCGTCGTTTTATGCTGTTTTAGCGTTAAAACGCAGATTAAAGCTCAAAACGTGCTGTTTTGCTAAAATAAGCATTTTCAAGCATTTTAGATCGTTGAAATCGTTCAAATAGACAGCAATATTAATAAAAACGAATAATAAAAAATTTCGTCGTTTTATGCTGTTTTACGCGTTAAAACGCAGAATAAAACTCAAAACGTGCTGTTTTGCTAAAATAAGCATTTTCAGCATTTTGAGATCGTTGAAATCGTTCAAATAGACGCAATATTAATAAAAACGAATAATAAAAAATTCGTCGTTTTATGCTGTTTTACGCGTTAAAACGCAGATTAAAGCTCAAAACGTGCTGTTTTGCTAAAATAACATTTTCAACATTTTAGATCGTTGAAATCGTTTCAAATAGACGCAATATTAATAAAAACGAATAATAAAAATTTCGTCGTTTTTATGCTGTTTTACGCGTTAAAACGCAGATTAAAGCTCAAAACGTGCTGTTTTTGCTAAAATAAGCATTTTCGAAGCATTTTAGATCGTTGAAATCGTTCAAATAGACGCAATATTAATAAAAACGAATAATAAAAATTCGTCGTTTTATGCTGTTTTACGCGTTAAAACGCAGATTAAAGCTCAAACGTGCTGTTTTGCTAAAATAAGCATTTTCAAGCATTTTAGATCGTTGAAATCGTTCAAATAGACGCAATATTAATAAAAACGAATAATAAAATTTCGTCGTTTTTATGCTGTTTTACGCGTTAAAACGCAGATTAAAGCTCAAAACGTGCTGTTTTGCTAAAATAAAGCATTTTCAAGCATTTTTAGATCGTTGAAATCGTTCAAATAGAAGCAATATTAATAAAAACGGAATAATAAAAAATTCGTTCGTTTTTATGCTGTTTTACGCGTTAAAACGCAGATTAAAGCTCAAAACGTGCTGTTTTGCTAAAATAAGCATTTTCAAGCATTTTAGATCGTTGAAATCGTTCAAATAGACGCAATATTAATAAAACGAATAATAAAAATTTCGTCGTTTTATGCTGTTTTACGCGTGAAAACGCAGAATAAAACTCAAAACGTGCTGTTTTGCTAAAATAAGCATTTTCAAGCATTTTAGATCGTTGAAATCGTTCAAATAGAAGCAATATTAATAAAAAACGAATAATAAAAATTCGTCGTTTTTATGCTGTTTTACGCGTTAAAACGCAGATTAAAGCTCAAAACGTGCTGTTTGCTAAAATAAGCATTTTCAAGCATTTTAGATCGTTGAAATCGTTTAAATAGAAGCAATATTAATAAAACGAATAATAAAATTCGTCATTTTTAAGCTGTTTTACGCGTTAAAACGCAGATTAAAGCTCAAAACGTGCTGTTTTGCTAAAATAAGCATTTTCAAAGCATTTTAGATCGTTGAAATCGTTCAAATAGACGCAATATTAATAAAACGAATAATAAAAATTCGTCGATTTTATGCTGTTTTACGCGTTAAAACGCAGATTAAAACTCAAAACGTGCTGTTTTGCAAAATAACATTTTCAAGCATTTTAGATCGTTGAAATCCGTTCAAATAGACGCAATAAAATAAAAACGGAATAATAAAAATTTTGTCGTTTTTTATGCTGTTTTACGCGTTAAAACGCAGATTAAAATAAAACGTGCTGTTTTGCTAAAATACGCATTTTCAAGCATTTTTAGATCGTTGAAATCGTTCAAATAGACGCAATATAATAAAAACGAATAATAAAAATTTCGTCGTTTTTATGCTGTTTTACGCGTTAAAACGCAGAATAAAGCCAAAAGTGTTTTTTAAAAATTTTATTTTTAAGATTTTTAAATCGTTAAATCCTTTAAAAAAACGAAATTTTAAAAAAAACGTTAAAATTTTTGCGTTTTTAGGTTTTTCCAAAAAGCTTGCCCAAAATTTTTTGCTAAAAAAAGATTTTTAAATTTTTGACAAAAAACGAAAAAAAATTTTTTAAAAAGTAAAAAACGCGTTTTAGCTTTTACGCGTTTAAAGGATTTCCCCAAAAGGTGTTTTCTAAAAAAAGATTTTAAATTTTAGATTTAAATCGTTTAGCTAAAATAAAAAGAAAAAAATAAAAATTTTCGTTTTTTGTTTTTACCTTAAAAAATTTTTAAAAAAAAAACGTTTGGCTAAAAAAAATTTTTAAATTTTGTCCCTTAAAACGTTTAAAGAAAAATTTAAAAAAAACGTTAAAAATTTTGTTTTTAGGTTTTTTTTCCCTTCCCGAATAAAAAGGAAAAAAATTTTGTTTTTTTTAAAAAAAGCTTTTAAAACTTTAAAACGGAAAGTTTAAAAGGCTTTTAAAAAGAAAAAAAAACCCCCTTTTTTGTTGTTTTACCCTTAAAAGCAAATTAAAAACCCAAAATTTTTTCTAAAATAAACTTTTAAAAAATTTTAGATTTTTAAAACTTTAAAAAGGGTTTTAAAAAAAGAATTTAAAAAAATTGTCTTTTTATGTTTTTGCGAAAAAGAATAAAGGAAAAGGTGTTTTGCTTAACATTTTAAAAACTTTAGATCAAATCTTTTTTAAAAAAGAAATTTTAATAAAAAAAATAATAAAAAAATTTTTTTAAAAATTTTTTCGCGTTAAAAACGTTGCTAAAAATTTTTCCTTTTTTCTAAAAAAAATCATTTTCGGGGATTTTTTGATCGTTGAAATTTCCCCCCAAAACGCATTATTAATAAAAAAAGAATAATAAAAAATTTCGTCGTTTTTTTTGCTGTTTTACGCGTTAAAAAAGCAGATTAAAGCTCAAAAAGTGCCGTTTTTAAAATAAGATTTTTGCTTTTTAGAACGTTGGGAAAACGTTCAAATAGACCCAATAAAAATAAAAAAGAATAATTTTTCGTCGTTTTATGTGCTTTTACGCGTTAAAACGCAGATTAAAAACTCAAAAAGTGCTGTTTTTTAAAAAAAAGCATTTTTTAAAACATTTTAAAATCGTTGAAATCGTTCAAATAGAAGAATATTAATAAAAACGAATAATAAAAAATTTTTGTCGTTTTTTTGCTTTTTTTACGCGTTAAAACGCAATTTAAAACCTTTAAAAAAGTGGGTGTTTTGCGAAAATAAGCATTTTCAAGCATTTTTTGATCGTTGAAATCCCCTTTAAATAGGGAAACAATATTAATAAAAAAGAAAAAAAAGTTCGTCATTTTTATGCTGTTTTTCGCGTTAAAACGCAGATTAAAAACTCAAAAAAGTGCTGTTTTTCTAAAATAAGCATTTTTTAAGCATTTTTTGATCGTTTAAACCCTTCAAATAGACGCAATATTAATAAAAAATAAAA
>NW_027049373.1:0-5390 GCF_025399875.1 Dalotia coriaria
TTAAAACGCAGATTAAAAATCAAAACGTGCTGTTTTTCAAAAAAGCATTTTCAAGCATTTTGTCGTTGAAATCGTTTAAATAGACGCTATATTAATAAAAAACGAATAATAAAATTTCGTCGTTTTTATGCTGGGTTTACGCGTTAAAACGCTGATTAAACCCAAAAAGTCTGTTTTGCTAAATAAGCATTTTCAAGCATTTTAGATCCCTTGAAATCGTTCAAAAAAGACGCAATATTAATAAAAACGAATAATAAAAATTCGTCGTTTTATGCTGTTTGCGTTAAACGCAGATTAAATCAAAACGTACTGTTTTGCAAAATAAACTTTCAAGCATTTTAGATCGTTGAAATCGTTCAAATAGAAACATATTAAAAACGAATAATAAAATTTTGTGTTTTTATGCTGTTTTACGCGTTAAAACGCAGATTAAAGCTCAAAACGTGCTGTTTTGCTAAAATAAGCATTTTTAAGCATTTTTTGATCGTTGAAATCGTTTAAATAGAAGCAATATTAAAAAAACGAATAATAAAAAATTTGTCATTTTATGCTGTTTTACCGCGTTAAAACGCAGGTTAAAGCTCAAAACGTGCTGTTTTGCTAAAAAAACGGACAAGCATTTTAGATCGTTGAAATCGTTCAAATAGAAGCAATATTAATAAAAACGAATAATAAAAAATCGTCGTTTTATGCTGTTTTTTCGCGTTAAAACGCAGATTAAAACTCAAAACGTGCTATTTTGCTAAAATAAGCATTTTCAAGCATTTTAGATCGTTGAAATCGTTTAAATAAAGCAAATAATAAAAACGAATAATAAAAAATCGTCATTTTATGCTGTTTTATGCGTTAAAACGCAGATTAAAGCTCAAAACGTGCTGTTTTGCTAAAATAAGCATTTTCAAGCATTTTAAGATCGTTGAAATCGTTCGAATAGATGCAATATGAATAAAAACGAATAATAAAAATTTCGTCGTTTTTATGCTGTTTTACCGTTAAAACGCAGAATAAAGCTCAAAACGTGCTGTTTTGCTAAAATAAGCATTTTCAAGCATTTTTTGATCGTTGAAATCGTTCAAATAGACGCAATATTAATAAAAACGAATAATAAAAACTTCGTCGTTTTGCTGTTTTACGCGTTAAACGCAGATTAAAAGCTCAAAACGTGCCGTTTTGCTAAATAATCATTTTCAAGCATTTTAGATCGTTGAAATGGTTCAAATGAAGCAATATTAATAAAACGAATAATAAAAATTCGTGTTTTTATGCTGTTTTGCGTTAAACGCAGATTAAAGCTAAACGTGCTGTTTTTAAAATAAGCATTTTCAAAGCATTTTTGGGTCGTTGAAATCGTTTTTAAAAAGAAGCAATATTAATAAAACGAATAAAAAGATTTGTGGTTTTATGCTGTTTACGCGTTAAAACGCAGAATAAAAACTCAAAACTTGCTGTTTGCTAAAATAAGCATTTTCAAGCATTTTAGATCGTTGAAATCGTTGAATGAACATTAATTAAAACGAATAATAAAAAATTGGTCGTTTTAAAGCTGTTTTTCGCGTTTAAACGCAGATTAAAGCTCAAAACTTGTTTTTCTAAAATAAAAACATTTTCAAGCATTTTTTTGATCGTTGAAATCGTTCCCAAAAAGAAGCAATATTAATAAAAACGAATAATAAAAAAACGTCGTTTTATGCTGTTTTACGCGTTAAAACGCTGATTAAAGCTCAAAACGTGCTGTTTTGCTAAAATAAGCATTTTCAAACATTTTAGATCGTTGAAATCGTTTTAAATAGACGCAATATTAATAAAAAGAATAATAAAAAAATTCGTCGTTTTTATGCTGTTTTACGCGTTAAAACGCAGATTAAAGCTCAAAACGTGCTGTTTTGCTAAAATAAGCATTTTCAAGCATTTTAGATCGTTGAAATCGTTCAAATAGAAGCAATATTAATAAAAACGAATAATAAAAATTCGTCGTTTTTATGCTGTTTTTCGCGTTAAAGCAGATTAAAGCTCAAACGGGGCTGTTTTGCTAAAATAAGCATTTTCAAGCATTTTAGATCGTTGAAATCGTTCAAATAGACGCTATATTAATAAAAACGAATAATAAATCGTCGTTTATGCTGTTTGCGTTAAAACGCAGTTAAACTCAAAACGTGCTGTTTTGCTAAAACAAGCATTTTCAAACATTTAGATCGTTGAAATCGTTTAATAGAACAATATAAAAAATACGAATAATAAAATGTCGATTTAATGCTGTTTTACGCGTAAAACGCAGATTAAAAGCTCAAAACGTGCTGTTTTTGCTAAAATAAGCATTTTCAAGCATTAGATCGTTGAAATGTTCAAAATAGACGCAATATGAATAAAACGAATAATAAGAGATTGTTTTACTGCTGTTTTACGCGTTAAAACGCATAAAGCTCAAACGTGCTGTTTTCGCTAAAATAAGCATTTTCAAGCATTTTAAGATTTAAGAAATCGTTCAAATGAAGCAATATTAGTAAAAACGTAAAAAAATCGTCGTTTTATGCTGTTTTACGCGTTAAAACGCAGATTAAACTCAAAACGTGCTGTTTGCTAAAATAAAATTTTCAAAAGCATTTTAGATCGTTGAAATCGTTCAAATAGACGCAATATTACCAAAAACGAATATAAAAACTTCGTCGTTTTATGCTGTTTTACGCTTAAAACGCAGATTAAAGTTCAAAACGTTGTTTTGCTAAAATGAAATCATTTTCAAGCATTTAGATCAGTTAAAATCCGTTCATGAAGCAATATTAATAAAACGAATAATAAAATTCGTCGTTTTTTGCTGTTTGCTAAAACGCAGATTCAAAGCTCAAAACTGCTGTTTTGCTAATAAAAGCATTTTCAAGCATTTTAGATCGTTGAAATCGTTCAAGTAGACGCAATATTAATAAAAACGAATAATAAAAAATTCGTCGTTTTTTTGCTGTTTAACGCGTTAAAACGCAGATTAAAACTCAAAACGTACTGTTTTGCTAAAATAAACATTGTCAAGCATTTTTTGATCGTTGAAATCGTTTCAAATAGAAGCAATATTAATAAAAACGAATAATAAAAATTTCGTCGTTTTTTTGCTGTTTTTCGCGTTAAAACGCAGATTAAAACTCAAAACGTGCTGTTTTGCTAAAATAAAACATTTTTAAGCATTTAATCGTTGAAATCGTTTAAATAGAAGCAATATAATAAAACGATAATAAAAAATTCGTCATTTTATGCTGTTTTTTCGCGTTAAAACGCAGATTAAAACTCAAAACGTGCTGTTTTGCTAAAATGCATTTTTTAAGCATTTTAGATCGTTGAAATCGTTCAAATAAACAATATTAATAAAAACTAATAAAAAAAATCGTCCCTTTTTATGCTGTTTTTACGCGTTAAAACGCAGATTAAAACTCAAAACGTGCTGTTTTGCTAAAACAAAGCATTTTCAAGCATTTTTAGATCGTTGAAATCGTTTAAATAGAGCAATATTAATAAAAACGAATAATAAAAAATCGTCGATTTTATGCTGTTTACGCGTTAAACGCAGATTAAAGTCAAAACGTGCTGTTTTGCTAAAATAAGCATTTTCAAGCATTTTAGATCGTTGAAATCGTTCAAATAGACGCAATATGAATAAAAACGAATAATAAAAATTTCGTCGTTTTTATGCGTTTACGCGTTAAAACGGAATAAACTCAAAACGTGCTGTTTTGCTAAATAACATTTCAAGCATTTTAGATCGTTGAAATCGTTCAAATTGAAACTATTAATAAAACGAATAAAAAATCTCGTTTTATGCTGTTTTGCGTTAAAACGCGTTAAATCAAACGTCTGTTTGCTAAAAAGTTTTAACATTTTAGATCGTTGAAATCGTTCAAATAGACGCAATATTAATAAAAACGAATAATAAAACTTCTGTTTTTATGCTGTTTTGGCATTAAAAGGTTAAACTCAAAAGCTTTTTTTAAAAAAAATTTTAAAATTTGTCGTTGAAAACGTTAAATAAAGCAAATTAAAAAAAACGTTAAAAAAAAAGGGTTTTTTTGCTTTTTAAAGTTTAAAAGGGGAAAAAAATTTTTTTAAAAAAAAATTTTTGCTTTTTTTGCCCTTAAAAACCAAAAAAATAAAAAAATTTTTTTTTTTTTTTTTTAGCGTTAAAAAAATAAAAAAAAACCCCTTTTTTAAAAAAGCTTTTGCTTTTTTCGTTAAACGTTAAATAACGCTTTTAAAAAGAAAAATTTAAAAAAATTGTCGTTGATTTTTTTAAAAAAAAAAAAAAATAAAATTTTTAAAAAAATTTTAAACTTTTGGATTCCCAATTAAAAAAAAAGCTTTTAAAAAAAAATTAAAAACTTTTTTAGGTTTTGGGAAAAACGATTAAAATAAAAGGTTTTTTTTTTGTTTTTAAGCTTTTTAGCGTTAAACGTTAAAATAACGCTTTTAAAAAAGAAAAATTTAAAAAAAAGTCGTTTTTATTTTTTAATTAAAAACCCATTTAAAAAAACTGCTGTTTTTTTAAAGCATTTAAGCTTAATTTTTTTAAAATAACAAAATTTTAAAAAAAATTTAAAAAATTTGTCGTTTTATGCGTTTTTTTAAAACGAATTAAAACTCTTCTGTTTTTTAAGTAAGCATTTTTAAAATTTTCCCGTTTTGTTTTTAAAAAAACAAAATTTTAAAAAATAAAAAAAAAATTTGTCATTTTTTTTCTTTTTTTTAAACCGAAAAAAAAAAACGATGCTGTTTTGCTAAAAAACATTTTTAAACTTTTAAAATTTTTCAAAAAGATAAATAAAAAAATTAAAAAAACGTCTTTTTTTCGTTTTTTAAAAAAAAAACTTGCTTTTTTCTAAAAAAGCATTTTTAACTTTTAAAAATCGTTGAAATCTTCAAATAAAAATTTAAAAAAAAGAATAATAAAAAACGGTTTTTTTTTTTCGCGTTAAAAACTTAAAAATAAAACGGGTGTTTTGCTAAAAAACTTTTCAAAACATTTTAGATTTAAATCGTTAAATGGCCCAAAAAGGGAAAAAAAAATAATAAAAAAAATTTTTGTGTTTTAGCGTTAAAAAGCGTTAAAACCAAAAAGGGTTTTTTAAAATGCTTTTAAAATTTTTAACTTAAAACGTTTAAATGGAAAAAAAAAAAAAAAAAAAATTTATTTTTTTTTTTTCGTTAAAAAGCGTTAAAAGAAAAAAAGTTTTTGCTTGCATTTTTAAACATTTTAGATTTAAAAACGTTAAAAAAGGCCCAAAAAATAAAAAAAAATAAAAAATTTCGTCGTTTTTTTTTGTTTTACGCGTTAAAACGCAGATTTAAATCAAAACGTGCTGTTTTGCTAAAAAAATTTAAGCTTTTAGATCGTTGAAATCGTTCAAATAAAA
>NW_027049374.1:0-5386 GCF_025399875.1 Dalotia coriaria
AGATCGTTGAAATCGTTCAAATAGACGCAATAAAATAAAAACGAATAATAAAAAATTGTCTTTTATGCTGTTTTACGCGTTAAAACGCGTTAAAGCTCAAAACGTGATGTTTTGCTAAAATAAATTTTTAAGCATTTTAGATTTGAAATCGTTTAAATAGAACAATATTTAAAAAAAACGAATAATAAAAAATTCGTCATTTTTTCGTTTACGCGTTAAAAAGCAGATTCCAAAACTTGCTGTTTTGCTAAAATATTTTCGCATTTTGATCGTTTAAATCGTTCAAATGACGCAATATTAATAAAAACGAAAAATAAAAATTTTGTCGTTTTTTTGCTTTTTTACGCGTTAAAACGGCATAAAAACCAAAACGGCTGTTTTTCTAAAATAAGCATTTTCAAGCATTTTTTTGATCGTTGAAATCGTTCAAATAAACAATAAAAAAAAACGAAAATAAAAAAATTTTCGTTTTTTTGTGTTTTACGCGTTAAATGCCGATTGCTCAAAACGTGCTGTTTTGCTGTAAGCATTTTTTAAGCATTTTAGATGTTGAAATCGTTCAAATAGACGCAATATTAATAAAAACGAATAATAAAAAAATTTGTCGTTTTAGCTTTTTACGCGTTAAAAAAGCAGATTAAAACTCAAAAAGGCTGTTTTTCAAAAAAGATTTTCAACATTTTAGATCGTTGAAATCGTTCAAATAGAAAAAAATTAATAAAAAAGAATAATAAAAAAACGTCGTTTTATGCTGTTTTACGCGTTAAAAAGCAGATTAAAGCTCAAAAAGTGCTGTTTTGCTAAAAAAGCATTTTCCCTTTTTAATCGTTGAAATCGTTCTGGGCCCAAAATTTAAAAAAAAAAAACGTCGTTTTTTTCTTTTACGCGTTAAAAAAGCAGATTGCTCAAAACTGCTGTTTTGCTAAAATAAGCATTTTCCCAAAAAAATATCGGAAATCCCCTTCAAAAGCGCAATAAAAATAAAAAAAGAAAATTAAAATTTCGTCGTTTTATTGTTTTTCGCGTTAAAACGGAAAAAGCTCAAAACGGCGTTTTTCAAAAAAAGCATTTTTAAGCTTTTGATCGGAAATCGTTCAAATAGAAGCAATATTAAAAAACGAATAATAAAATTCGTCGTTTTTTTGCTGTTTTTCGCGTTAAAAAGGTTAAAGCTCAAAACGTGCTGTTTTGGGTAAATAAGATTTTCAAGCATTTTTAGATCGTTTAAATCGTTCCCAAAAAAGAAATTAATAAAAAAAGAAAAAAAAATTTTTGTTTTATGCTGTTTTACGCCCTTAATACGCAGATTAAACTCAAAAAGTGCTGTTTTCAAAAAAGCATTTTCAAGAAGATCGTTGAAATCGTTCAAAATAGGCTATTTAAAAAAAACGAAAATAAAAAAAATTTGTCGTTTTATGCGTTTTACGCGTTAAACGGATTAAAACTCAAAAAAGGGTTTTTTCTAAAATAAGCATTTTTAAGCATTTTAGATCGTTGAAATCGTTCAAAAAACGCAAAAAAATAAAAAAGAATAAAAAATTTCGTCGTTTTTTTGCTGTTTTTCCCTTAAAACGCAGAATGAAACTCAAAACGTGCTGTTTTGCTAAAATAAAATTTTCAAGCATTTTGACCATTGAAATCGTTTAAATAGGCAATATTAATAAAAAAAGAATAATAAAAAAAATTTGTCATTTTTTAAGCTTTTTACCCTTAAAACGCGTTAAACTCAAAACCTGCGTTTTGCTAAAAAAAAATTTTTAAAAATTTTAGATCGTTGAAACGTTCAAATAGACGCAATATTAATAAAAACGAAAAATAAAATTTCGTCGTTTTTATTTTTTTTTTACGCGTTAAAACGCGAATAAACTCAAAACGGTGTTTTTCAAAATAAAAATTTTCAAGCATTTTTTTGATCGTTGAAATCGTTCAAAAGAAGCAATATTTAAAAAAACAAAATAAAAATTTGTTTTTATGCTGTTTTACCCTTAAACGCCGGTTAAAGCCAAAAAAATGCTGTTTTTTTGAATAAGCATTTTCGCATTTTAATGTTGAAAACGTTTTGCGCAATATTAAAAAAACGAATAATAAAAAAACGTCGTTTTATGCTTTTTCGCGTTAAAAAGCAGATTAAACTCAAACGTGCGTTTTGCTTTTAAAAAAGCATTTTTTAAAAATTTTAGATCGTTGAAATCGTTCAAATAACAAAAAATAAAAAAGAATAATAAAAATTCGTCGTTTTTTTTCTGTTTTAGTTAAACGCAGATTAAACTCAAAAAGTGCTGTTTTGCTAAAATAAGCATTTTCAAGCATTTTAGATCTTGAAATCGTTTAAATAGAGCACATTAATAAAAACGAATAATAAAAAATTCGTCTTTATGCTGTTTTACGCGTTAAAAAGCAGATTAAAGCTCAAAACGGCTGTTTTGCTAAAATAAACATTTTTAAGCATTTTTAGATCCCTTGAAATCGTTCAAATAGACGCAATATTAATAAAACGAATAATAAAAATTCGTCGTTTTTTAGCGTTTTACGCGTTAAAACGCGAATAAACTCAAAACGTGCTGTTTTGCAAAATAAGCATTTTCAAGCATTTTAGATCGTTGAAATCGTTCAAATAGAAGCAATATTAATAAAAACGAATAATAAAAATTCGTAGTTTTTATGCTGTTTTACGCGTTAAAACGCCGATTAAAGCTCAAAACGTGCTGTTTTGCTGAATAAGATTTTAAGCATTTTAGATCGTTGAAATCGTTCAAATAGACGCAATATTAATAAAAACGAAAAAAAAATCGTCGTTTTTATGCTGTTTTACGCGTTAAAACGCAGATTAAAACTCAAAACGTGCTGTTTTTCTAAAATATACATTTTTTAAGCATTTTAGATCGTTGAAATCGTTCAAAAAAGAAGCAATATTAATAAGAAACGAAAATAAAATTCGTCGTTTTATGCTGTTTTACGCGTTAAAACGCGTTAAAGCTCAAAAACGTCCATTTTGCTAAAATAAGCATTTTCAAGCATTTTAGATCTTGAAATCGTTCAAATAAGAAATATTAATAAAAACGTAATAAAAATTTGTCGTTTTATGCTGTTTTACGCGTTAAATGCAGATTAAAGCTCAAAACGTGCTGTTTTGCTAAAATAAGCATTTTAAGCATTTAGATCGTTTAAATCGTTCCCAATAGAAGCAATATTAATAAAAACGAATAATAAAAAATTCGTCGTTTTATGCTGTTTTACGCGTTAAAACGCCGATTAAACTCAAAAAGTGCTTTTGCTTGGGAAAAAGCATTTCAAGCATTTTAGATCGTTTTAAACGTTCAAATAGACGCAATATTAATAAAAACGAATAATAAAAATTCGTCGTTTTATGCTGTTTTACGCGTTAAAACGGTTAAAGCTCAAAACGTGCTGTTTTTCTAAAATAAGCATTTTCCAGAAAGATCGTTGAAATCGTTTTAAATAGAAGCAATATTAATAAAACGAAAAAAAAAAATTGTCGTTTTATGCTGTTTTACGTGTTAAAACGAGATTAAACTCAAAACGTGCTGTTTTGCTAAAATAAGCATTTTCAAGCATTTTAGATCGTTGAAATCGTTCAAAAGAACGCAATATTAATAAAACGAATAATAAAAATTCGTCGTTTTATGCTGTTTTACGCGTTAAAACGCAGATTAAAGCTCAAAACGTGCTGTTTTTGCTAAAATAAGCATTTTCAAGCATTTTAGATTGTTGAAATCGTTCAAATAGAAGCAATATTAATAAAACGAAATAAAAAATCGTCGTTTTAGCTGTTTTAAAAGCGTTAAAACGCAGATTAAAACTCAAAACGTGCTGTTTTGCTGAATAAGCATTTTTAAGCATTTTAATGAAATCGTTTCAAATAGACGCATATTAAAAAACGAATAATAAAAATTCGTCGTTTTTATAACTGTTTTACGCGTTAAACGCAGATTAAAGCTCAAAACGTGCTGTTTTGCTAAAATAAGCATTTTCAAGCATTTTAGATCGTTGAAATCGTTTAAATAGACGTACAAAATAAAAACGAATAATAAAAATTCGTCGTTTTTATGCTGTTTTACGCGTTAAACGGATTAAAGCTCAAAACGGCTGTTTTGCAAAATAAAAGCATTATCAAGCATTTTAGATCTTGAAATCGTTTTTAAAAAGAAGCAACATTTAAAAACGAATAATAAAAATTCGTCATTTTATGCTGTTTTACGCGTTAAAACGCAGATTAAAGCTCAAAACGTGCTGTTTGCTAAAATAAACATTTCAAGCATTTTAGATCGTTGAAATCGTTCAAATAGACGCAATATTAATAAAAAAAGAATAATAAAAATTTTCCCTTTTATGCTGTTTTTACCGTTAAAACGCAGAATAAAAATCAAAACAAATTTTTTTGCTAAAATAAAAACATTTTCAAGCATAGATCGTTGAAATCGTTCAAAATGAAGCAATATTAATAACGAATAATAAAAATTCGTAGTTTTTATGCTGTTTTAGCGTTAAAAGCCGATTAAACTCAAAACGTGCTGTTTTTTTAGAATAAGCATTTTCAAGCATTTTGATCGTTGAAATCGTTCAAATAGACGCAATATTTAAAAAAAACGAAATAAAAAATCGTCGTTTTATGTGTTTTCGCGTTAAAACGCAGATTAAAGCTCAAAACGTGTGTTTTTCTAAAATATGCATTTTCAAGCATTTTAGATCGTTTTAAATCGTTAAATAGAAGCAATATTAATAAAAACGAAAAAAAAAAAATTCGTCGTTTTTATGTGTTTTACGCGTTAAAACGCAGATTAAAGCTCAAAACGTCCTGTTTTGCTAAAATAAGCATTTTCAAGCATTTTAGATCGTTGAAATCGTTCAAATGAAGCAATATTAATAAAAACGAATAATAAAATTGTCGTTTTATGCTGTTTTACGCGTTAAATCGCAGATTAAAGCTCAAAACGTGCTGTTTTGCTAAAATAAGCATTTTCAAGCATTTTAGATCGTTGAAATCGTTCAAATAAAAAGCAATATTAATAAAAAAAAATAAAAATTCGTCGTTTTTATGTGTTTTACGCGTTAAAACGCCCATTAAAGCTCAAAACGTGCTGTTTTGCAGAATAAGCATTTTCGCATTTTAGATCGTTGAAATCGTTCAAATAGACGCAATATTAATAAAAAAGAATAATAAAAATTGTCGTTTTATGCTGTTTTACGCGTTAAAACGCAGATTAAAGTCAAAAAGTGCTGTTTTGCTAAAATAAGATTTTCAAGCATTTTTTTGATCGTTGAAATCGTTTTTAAAAAAAAAATTAATAAAAAAAAGAAAAAAAAAAATTGTCGTTTTTATGCTGTTTTACGTGTTAAAAAGCAGATTTAAAGGGGGTTTTTTAAA
>NW_027049375.1:0-5383 GCF_025399875.1 Dalotia coriaria
TTTTCAAGCATTTTAGCTTTGAATCGTTGAAACGTTCAAATAGACGCAATATTTAAAAAAAACGAATAATAAAAATTTCGTCCGTTTTTATGCTGTTTTACGCGTTAAACGCAGATTAAAACTCAAATCGTGCTGTTTGCTAAAAAAAAGCATTTTCAACATTTAGATCGTTGAAATCGTTCAAATAGACGCAATATTAATAAAAACAAACAATAAAATTTCGTCGTTTTATGCTGTTTACGCGTTAAAAGCTGATTAAAGCTCAAAACGTGCTTTTTGCTAAAATAAGCATTTTCAAGCATTTTAATCGTTGAAATCGTTTTAAATAGACGCAATATTAATAAAAACGAATATAAAAATTCGTCGTTTTATGCTTTTTACGTTAAAACGCAGATTAAAGCTCAAAACGTGCTTTTCTAAAATAAACATTTTCAGCATTTTAGTCGTTGAAATCGTTCAAATAACAAATTTAAAAAAAACGAATAATAAAAATTCGTGTTTTGCTGTTTACGCATTAAAAGCAATTAGATCTGAAATCGTTCTATAGCGCAATATTAATAAAACAAATAAAAATTTTAGATCGTTATCTGTTTAGCGTTAAAACGCTGATTAAAACAAAACTATTTTCTAAAATTTAAGCATTTTCAGCATTTTAGATCGTTAAAATCGTTCAAATAGACGCAATATTTTAAAAAAACGAATAATAAAATTTCGTCGTTTTTATGCTGTTTTACGCGTTAAAACGCAGAATAAACTCAAAACGTGCTGTTTTGCTAAAATAAGCATTTTCAAGCATTTTAGATCGTTGAAATCGTTTAAATAGAACAATATTAATAAAAACGAATAATAAAAAATTCGTCGTTTTTATGCTGTTTTACGCGTTAAAACGCAGATTAAAACTCAAAAAGTGCTGTTTTGCTAAAATAAAGCATTTTCAAGCATTTTAGATCGTTGAAATCGTTCAAATAGACGCAATATTAATAAAAACGAATAATAAAAATTCGTCGTTTTTATGCTGTTTTACGCGTTAAAACGCAGATTTAAAAATCAAAACGTGCTGTTTTGCTAAAATAAGCATTTTCAAGCATTTTAGATCGTCGAAATCGTTCAAATAGACGCAATAAAATAAAAACGAATAATAAAATTTCGTCGTTTTATGCTGTTTTACGCGTTAAAAGCAGATAAAGCTCAAAATCTGCTGTTTTTGCTAAAATAAGCATTTTCAAGCATTTTAGATCGTTGAAATCGTTCAAATAGACGCAATATTAATAAAACGAATAATAAAATTTCGTCGTTTTATGCTGTTTTACGCGTTAAACGCAGATTAAAAGCTCAAAACGTGCTGTTTTAGCAAAATAAAAGCATTTTCAAGCATTTTAGATCGTTGAAATCGTTCAAATAGAAGCAATATTAATAAAACAAATAATAAAAATTTCGTCGTTTTTATGCTGTTTTACGCGTTAAAACGCAGATTAAAGCTCAAAACGTGCTGTTTTTGCTAAAATAAAGCATTTTCAAGCATTTTAGATCGTTGAAATCGTTCAAATAGACGCAATATTAATAAAAACAAATAATAAAAATTTCGTCTTTTTATGCTGTTTTACGCGTTAAAACGCTGATTAAAGCTCAAAACGTGCTGTTTTGCTAAAATAAGCATTTTCAAGCATTTTAGATCGTTGAAATCGTTCAAATAGACGCAATAAAAATAAAACGAATAATAAAAATTTCGTCGTTTTTATGCTGTTTTCGCGTTAAAACGCAGAATAAAGCTCAAAACGTGCTGTTTTTGCTAAAATAAGCATTTTCAAGCATTTTAGATCGTTGAAATCGTTCAAATAGACGCAATAAAATAAAACGAATAATAAAAATTTCGTCGTTTTATGCTGTTTTACGCGTTAAAACGCAGAATAAAGCTCAAAACGTGCTGTTTTGCTAAAATAAGCATTTTCAAAGCGTTTTTAGATCGTTGAAATCGTTCAAATAGAAGCAATATTAAAAACGAATAATAAAATTTCGTCGTTTTTATGCTGTTTTACGCGTTAAAACGCAGAATTAAAAGCTCAAAACGTGCTGTTTTGCTAAAAATAAGCATTTTCAAACATTTTAGATCGTTGAAATCGTTCAAATAGAACGCAATATTAATAAAAACGAATAATAAAAAATTTGTCATTTTAGCTGTTTTACGCGTTAAAACGCAGATTAAAGCTCAAAACGTGCTGTTTTGCTAAAATAAGCATTTTCAAGCATTTTAGATCGTTGAAATCGTTCAAATAGACGCAATATTAATAAAAACGAATAATAAAAATTTCGTCGTTTTAGGCTGTTTTACGCGTTAAAACGCAGAATAAACTCAAAACGTGCTGTTTTGCTAAAATAAAGCATTTTCAAGCATTTTAGATCGTTGAAATCGTTCAAATAGAAGCAATATTAATAAAAACAGATTTCAAAACGTTTTTTTTTGCTAAAATAAAGCATTTTCAGATTTAATCGTTGAAATCGTTAAAAGAATATTAATAAACGTTAAAACGTTTTAGCGTTTACGCGTTAAAACGCAGATTAAAGCTCAAAACGTGCTTTTTTGCTAAAATAAGCATTTTCAAGCATTTTAGATCGTTGAAATCGTTCAAATAGACGCAATTAATAAAAAGAATAATAAAAATTCGTCATTTTATGCTGTTTTACGCGTTAAAACGCAGATTAAAGTAAAACGTGTGTTTTGCTAAAATAAGCATTTTCAAGCATTTTAGATCGTTGAAATCATTCAAATAGACGCAATATTAATAAAAACGAATAATAAAAAATTCGTCGTTTTTATGCTGTTTTCGCGTTAAAACGCAGATTAAAGCTCAAAACGTGCTGTTTTGCTAAAATAAGCATTTTCAAAGCATTTTAGATCGTTGAAATCGTTCAAATAGACTAATAATTAATAAAACGAATAATAAAAATTCGTCGTTTTTGTGCTGTTTTACGCGTTAAACGCAGATTAAAGCTCAAAACGTGCTGTTTTGCTAAATAAGCATTTTCAAGCATTTTAGATCGTTGAAATCGTTCAAATAGACGCAATATAATAAAAACGAATAATAAAAATTCGTCGTTTTTATGCTGTTTTACGCGTTAAAACGCAGATTAAAGCTCAAAACGTGCTGTTTTGCTAAAATAAGCATTTTCAAGCATTTAGATCGTTGCGAAATCGTTCCAATAGAGGCAATATTAATAAAAACAGACAATAAAAATTTTATTAGATTTTTTATACTGCAGTTTTAGGCGTTAAAACGCAGATTAAAACTCAAAACATTTGCTGTTTTTGCTTCAAAATATGCATTTTTCAAGCATTTTTAGATCGTTGAAATGATTTCAAATAGACGCAATATTAATAAAACGAATAATAAAAATTCGTCGTTTTATTAACTTTTGTTTTACGCGTTAAAACGCAGATTAAACTCAAAACGTGCTGTTTGCTAAAATAAGCATTTTCAAGCGCATTTTAGATCGTTGAAATCGTTCAAATAGAAGACAATATTAATAAAAACGGAATAAATAAAATTCGTCGTTTTTTATGCTGTTTTACGCGTTAAAACGCAGATTAAAAGCTCAAACGTGCTGTTTGCTAAAATAAGCATTTTCCAGCGTTTGAATCGTTGAAATCGTTCAAATAGAAGCAATATTAATAAAAACGAATAATAAAAAGAATTCGTCGTTTTATACTGTTTTACGCGTTAAAACGCAGATTAAAGCTCAAAACGTGCTGTTTTGCTAAAATAAGCATTTTCAAGCATTTTGAATCGTTGAAATCGTTCAAATAGACGCAATAAAAATAAAACGAATAATAAAGCATTTCGTCACGTTTTACATGCTGTTTTGCGCGTTAAAACGCAGAATAAAAGCTCAAAACGTGCTGTTTTGCTAAAATAAGCATTTTCAAACATTTTAGATCGTTGAAATCGTTCAAATAGAAGCAATATTAATAAAAACAGATAATAAAAAAATTCGCCGTTTTTATGCTTGTTTTGCCGTTAAAACGCAGATTAAAGCTCAAAACGTGCTCTTTTGCTAAAATAAAAGCATTTTCAAGCATTTTTAGATCGTTGAAATCGTTCAAATAGACGCAATATTAATAAAAACAGGCAGCAGGAATTTCGTCGTTTTATGCTGTTTTACGCGTTAAAACGCAGATTAAAACTCAAAACGTGCTGTTTTGCTAAAATAAGCATTTTCGCATTTTTAGATCGTTGAAATCGTTAAATGAAACAATATTTAAAAAAAACGAATAAAAAATTCGTCGTTTTTATGCTGTTTGCGTTAAAACGCAGTAAACTCAAAACGTGCTGTTTTGCTAAAATAAGCATTTTTGCATTTTTTTGATCGTTGAAATCGTTCAAATAGACCCAAAAAAAATAAAAAAAAGAATAATAAAAAATTTTGTCGTTTTTTTTCTGTTTCGCGTTAAACGCAGATTAAACTCAAACGTGCTGTTTTGCTAAAATGCTTTTTAAGCATTTTAAATCGTTGAAATCGTTAAAAAAGAAGCAATATTTAAAAAAAACGAATAATAAAAATTTGTCGTTTTTTTTTGCTGTTTTCCGTTAAAACGCAGTTAAACTCAAAACGTGCTGTTTTTTCTAAAATAAGCATTTTTTAAGCTTTTTAGATCGTTGAAATCGTTCCAAATAGACGCAATAAAAATAAAAACAATAATAAAAAATTTCGTCGTTTTATGCTGTTTTTCGCGTTAAACGCGAAAAAACTCAAAACGTCTGTTTTCAAAATAAGCATTTTCAACATTTTAGATCGTTGAAATCGTTAAATAAGCAATATTAATAAAAACGAAAATAAAATTCGTCGTTTTTATGCTGTTTTACGCGTTAAAAGCGATTTAAACTCCGTGCTGTTTTGCTAAAATAAGCATTTTCAACATTTTAGATCGTTGAAATCGTTCAAATAGAGCAATATTAAAAAAAACGAATAATAAAAAATTTTGTCGTTTTTTTGCTGTTTTTTCGCGTTAAAACGCAGATTAAAGCCCAAAAAGTGCTGTTTTGCTAAAAAAAAGCATTTTCGCATTTTAGATGTTGAAATCGTTAAAAAAGAAACTATTAAAAAACGAATAATAAAAAAATTTTCGTTTTATGCTGTTTTACCTTAAAACGCGTTTAAAATCAAAACGTGCTGTTTTTCTAAAATAAGCATTTTTAAATTTTAGATCTTGAAATCGTTCAAATAGAGCAATATTAATAAAAAAAAATAATAAAAATTTCGTCGTTTTTTGCTGTTTTTGCGTTAAAACGCGTTAAAGCTCAAAACGTGCTGTTTTTTTAAAATAAGCAAAAAAAATTCAAGCATTTTTTTGATCGTTTAAAAATCGTTTTTCAAAAATAAAAAAAAA
>NW_027049376.1:0-5382 GCF_025399875.1 Dalotia coriaria
TCCCTCCCTTTAAAAAAAAAAAATAAAATTCTTTTTTTTTGCGTTAAAAATTTTAAAAACGCAGTTAATCAAAAAATTTTCAAGCATTTAGAACTTTGAAATCTTTAAATTAAAGCAATTAATAAAAACGAATAATAAAAAAATCTCTTTTGCTGTTTTACGCGTTAAATGCGTTAAAGCTAAAATGCAGATTTTACAAAAAGCATTTTAAGCATTTTAGATCTTTAACATTTAAAAGAAAATAAAAAAAATAATAAAATAAGATTTATTTTCCCTTAAAATGCTGTTTAAGCTAAAACAGCGTTTTCAAAATAAAGTTCATTTTTAAATAACATTTAAATAATTGAAAAATTTTTAAAAAAAAAATTAATAAAAAAATTATATATCGTTATTTTAAGGGTTTTAAACGTTAAAACGGTTAAAGCTCAAAATGAAGCATTTTAAATAAAATTTAAATTTAATCGTTGAATCGTTTAAAAAAAAATTAATAAAAAATTTTTAAATTTTCGTTTAAACGTTTAGCGTTAAAACGTTAATGCAAAATAAATTTTTCAAAATTTAGATTTTAAGCGTTTCAAATCGAGAATTTTAAAAAACGAATATAAAAAACGATTTAAAATTTTTCGCGTTAAACGATTAAAACGCAAAGTATAATCAAAATAAGCTTTTCTAAATTTTTGATTTGTGAAATCGTTCAAATGAAGCAATATTAATAAAAAATAATAAAAAAATCATCTTTTTATGCTGTTTTACGTTAAATGCAGATTAAAGCTCAAAACTGCTGTTTTGCTAAAATAAGCATTTTCAATTTTAGTAAATCGTTCAAAAGAAGCAATATTAATAAAAAAATAAAAATTTCGTCGTTTTTATGCTGTTTACGCGTTAAAACGCAGATTAAAAGCTCAAAACGTGCTGTTTTGCTAAAATAAGCATTTTCAAGCATTTTGAACTTGAAATCGTTCAAATAGAAGCAATATTAATAAAACGAATAATAAAAAAATCGTCTTTTTATGCTGTTTTACGCGTTAAAATGCAGATTAAAACTCAAAACGTGCTGTTTTGCTAAAATAAGCATTTTCAAGCATTTTTAGATCGTTGAAATCGTTTTAAATAGAAGCAATATTAATAAAAACGAATAATAAAAATTCGTTATTTTTATACTGTTTTACGCGTTAAAACGCAGATTAAAGCTCAAAACGTGCTGTTTTGCTAAAATAAGCATTTTCAAGCATTTTAGATCGTTGAAATCGTTCAAATAGAAGCAATATTAATAAAAACGAACAATAAAAATTTCGTCGATTTTTATGCTGTTTTACGCGTTAAAACGCAGATTAAAAGCTCAAAACGTGCTGTTTTGCTAAAATAAAGCATTTTCAAGCATTTTAGAACTTTGAAATCGTTCAAATAGAAGCAATATTAATAAAAACGAATAATAAAAAATCGTCTTTTTATGCTGTTTTACGCGTTAAAATGCAGATTAAAGCTCAAAACGTGCTGTTTTGCTAAAATAAGCATTTTCAAGCATTTTAGATCGTTGAAATCGTTTAAATAGAAGCAATATTAATAAAAACGAATAATAAAAAATTCGTTATTTTTATGCTGTTTACGCGTTAAAACGCAGATTAAAACTCAAAACGTGCTGTTTTGCTAAAATAAAGCATTTTCAAGCATTTTAGATCGTTGAAATCGTTCAAATAGAAGCAATATTAATAAAAACGAATAATAAAAATTCGTCGTTTTATGCTGTTTACGCGTTAAAACGCAGATTAAAGCTCAAAACGTGCTGTTTTGCTAAAATAAGCATTTTCAAGCATTTTAGATCGTTGAAATCGTTCAAATAGAAGCAATATTAATAAAAACGAATAATAAAATTTCGTCGTTTTATGCTGTTTTACGCGTTAAAACGCAGATTAAAGCTCAAAACGTGCTGTTTTGCTAAAATAAGCATTTTCAAGCATTTTAGATCGTTGAAATCGTTCAAATAGACGCAATAAAAGTAAAACGAATAATAAAATTTCGTCGTTTTTATGCTGTTTTACGCGTTAAAACACAGAATAAAAGCTCAAAACGTGCTGTTTTGCTAAAATAAGCATTTTCAAGCATTTTAGATCGTTGAAATCGTTCAAATAGACGCAATATTAATAAAAAACGAATAATAAAAATTTCGTCGTTTTTTTGCTGTTTTACGCGTTAAAACGCAGATTAAAGCTCAAAACGTGCTGTGTTTTTTTCTAAAATAAAACATTTTCAAGCATTTTAGATCTTTGGGGAAAAACCCTTTTTTAAAAAAAAAATTTAAAAAAAACGAATAATAAAAAATTCGTCATTTTTTTGCTGTTTTTCCGTTAAAACGCAGTTAAAACTCAAAACGGTTTTTGCTAAAATAAAACATTTTCAAGCATTTTTGATCCCTTGAAATCGTTCCGGCCGGGGTATTAATAAAAAAGAATAATAAAAAAAATTGTCGTTTTTTTGCTGTTTTACGCGTTAAAAAAAGCAGATTAAAACTCAAAACGTGCTGTTTTTTAAAATTTTCAACATTTTAGATCGTTGAAATCGTTTTAAAAAATATTAAAAAAAACGAATAATAAAAATTCGTCGTTTTTAAAGCTGTTTTACGCGCGTTAAAACGCAGATTAAAAAACAAAAAAGTGCTGTTTTTAAAAAGCATTTTTAAGCGTTTTTTGATCGTTGAAATCGTTCAAAAAAGGAAATTTTTAATAAAAAAAAGAATAAAAAAATTCGTTTTTTATGCTTTTTTCGCGTTAAATCGCAGATTAAAAACCCAAAAAGTGCTTTTTTTGCTAAAAAAAGCATTTTTAAGGGGTATAGATCGTTGAAAAAGTTTTAAAAAAGACCAAAAATTAATTTAAAAAAGAATAATAAAATTTCGTCGTTTTTTTTGCGGTTTTACCCTTAAAACGCAGATTAAAAAAACTCAAAAAAATTTGTTTTGCTTTTAAAAAAAGCATTTTCAATCATTTTTTAGATCGTTGAAATGTTCAAATAGACGCAAATTTAAAAAAAACGAATAATAAAAATTTTCGTCGTTTTTTTTTCTGTTTTTCGCGTTAAAAAGCAGATTAAAACTCAAAAACGAGCTGTTTTTGCTAAAATAAGCATTTTCAAAACATTTTTGAAAGGGTTTAAATCGTTCAAAAAAGAAACTATTTAAAAAAAATAATAAAAAAATTTTGTCGTTTTTTGGGGTTTTAAAGCGTTAAAACGCAGATTAAAACCAAAATTGTTTTTTCTAAAAAAAACATTTTCCAAAACATTTTAATCTTTGAAATTTTAAAATAGGGAAACAATATTAATAAAAAAAGAATAATAAAAATTTGTCATTTTTATGCTGTTTACGCGTTAAAAGAATTAAAACTCAAAACGTGCTGTTTTGGGTAAAATAAAAACATTTTCAAGCATTTTTTGATCATTGGGAAAACGTTTCCCAAAAACGCAATATTAATAAAAAAGAATAATAAAAAAATTTGTCGGGGGTTTTTCTGTTTTACGCGTTAAAACGCAGATTAAAACTTTTAAAACGTTTCTGTTTTGCTAAAATAAGCATTTTCAAGCATTTTTTGATCGTTGGGAAAACGTTCAAAAAAACAAATTTAAAAAAAACGAATAAAAAAATTCGTCGTTTTATGCTGTTTTTCCCTTAAAACGCAGATTAAAGCTCAAAACGGGTTTTTTTTGCCAAAAAAAACATTTTCAAAACGTTTTTTGATCTTTAAATTTCAAATGAAACAATATTAAAAACGAATAATAAAAATTCGTCGTTTTTTTTCTTTTACCCCGTTAAAAAGCGGGGGAAAAACTCAAAACGTTTTTTTTTGCCAAAAAAAGCATTTTCAGCGTATAGATGGGGTCGTTCAAATAGACGCAATATTTAAAAAAAAAAATAAAAAATTTTTCGTTTTTTTGCGGTTTTACGCGTTAAAAAAGCAGATTAAAACCCAAAAAGTGCTGTTTTTAAAATAAGCATTTTCAAGCATTTTTGATCGTTGAAATCTTTTAAATAGACGCAATATTAATAAAAAAAGAAAAAAAAATTTTTCGTTTTATCTGTTTTTCGCGTTAAAACGGTTAAAACTTTTAAAAAAGTGCTGTTTTTTCTAAAATAAGCATTTTCAAACTTTGGGGGGTTGAAATCGTTCCCAAAAAGAAGCAATATTAATAAAAACGAATAATAAAAATTCGTCCCTTTTTTATGCTGTTTTTTCGCGTTTAAACACAGATTAAAAAAAAAGTGCTGTTTTGCTAAAATAAACTTTTTTAAAACATTTTTTATCGTTGAAATCGTTCTAGACGCAATATTAATAAAAAAGAAAAATAAAATTTCGTCGATGCTGTTTTCGCGTAAAACGCGATTAAAACTCAAAACGTGCTGTTTTGCAAAATAACATTTTCAACATTTAGATCGTTGAAATCTTAAATAGACGCAAATTAAAAAAAAATTAAAAAAAAATTGTCGTTTTTTTTTGCTGTTTTTTCGCGTAAAACCAGATTTAAAACGTGCTGTTTTGCAAAAAAAACATTTTCAACATTTTAGATCGTTGAAATCGTTTTAAATAAAAAATATTAATAAAAACGAATAATAAAAAAATTTGTCTTTTTTTGCTGTTTGCGTTGGAAAACCAAAACGTGCTGTTTTGCTAAAATAAGCATTTTCAGCATTTTAGTCGTTGAAAACGTTAAAATAGACGCAAAAAATAAAAAAGAAAAAAAAATTTCGTCGTTTTTATCTGTTTTTCGCGTTAAAACGCAGAATAACTCAAAATGCTGTTTTGCTAAAATAAAAAATTTTCAAACATTTTTTGATCGTTAAAAACGTTCAAAAAAGCAATATTAATAAAAACGAATAATAAAAATTCGTCGTTTTTATGCTGACGCGTTAAAACGCGAAAAAACTCAAACGTCGTTTTGCTTTTAAAAAAGCATTTTAAAACTTTTAATGTTGTCGTTCAAAAAAAGCAATAATAAAAAAAGAAAAATAAAAAACGTCGTTTTTTTGCTGTTTTACGCGTTAAACGCAATTAAAGCTCAAAACGGCTGTTTTGCTAAAAAAAGCATTTTTAAAAACATTTTGATCGTTGAAATCGTTCCCCAAAAAGAAAAAATAAAAAACCAATAATAAAAAAATTTTTTTGGGTTTCCCTTTTTTTAAAAAAAGCTTTTGTTTTAACGGAAAGTTAAAACCCCCGGGGGAGGATTAAAAGCTAAAAAAAACGTTTTTGGGGTTTTTTGGGTTTTTGTTAAAAAATAAGCATTTTCAAAAAAAGGAAGGCCGGTAACCAAAAGGGATTCGTTTTGAAATTTTTGGTTTTCAAAAAAAAAAAAAAAATTTTTTTTTTTGGAAAAAAAGGGGGAAAAAATTTT
>NW_027049377.1:0-5380 GCF_025399875.1 Dalotia coriaria
GCTTCTATTTGAACGATTTCAACTTGATCTAAAATGCTTGAAAGTACTTATTTAGCAAAACAGCACGTTTTTGAGCTTTTAATCTGCGTTTTAACGCGTAAAACAGCATAAAAACGACGAAATTTTTATTATTCGTTTTATTAATATTGCGTCTATTTGAACGATTTCAACGATCTAAAATGCTTGAAAATGCTTGAAAATGCTTATTTTAGCAAAACAGCGTTTTGAGCTTTGATGCATGCGTTTTAACGCGTAAAACAGCATAAAAACGACGAAATTTTATTATTCGTTATTTATTTTTTTATTGCGTCTATTTGAATGATTTCAACGATCTAAAATGCTTGAAAATGCTTATTTTAGCAAAACAGCACGCTTTGAGCTTTTAATCTGCGTTTTTAACGCGTAAAACAGCATAAAACGACGAAATTTTTTATTATTCGTTTTTTATTAATATTGCGTCTATTTGAACGATTTCAACGATCTAAAATGCTTGAAAATGCTTATTTTAGCAAAACAGCACGTTTTGAGCTTTAATCTGCGTTTTGACGCGTAAAACACCAGCAAAACGACGAAATTTTTTATTATTCGTTTTTATTAATATTGCGTCTATTTGAACGATTTCAACGATCACAAAATGCTTGAAAATGCTTATTTTTAGCAAAACAGCACGTTTTGAGCTTTAATCTGCGTTTTAACGCGTAAACAGCATAAAACGACGAATTTTTTTATTATTCGTTTTTTATTAATATTGTATTTGAACGATTCCAACGATCTAAAATGCTTGAAAATGCTTATTTTTAGCAAAACAGCACGTTTGAGAGCTTTAATCTGCGTTTTAACGCGTAAAACAGCTTATAAAATGACGAATTTTTATTATTCGTTTTTATTAATATTGCTTCTATTTAAACGATTTCAACTTGATCTAAAATGCTTGAAAATGCTTATTTTAGCGAAACAGCACGTTTTGGTAATCTGCGTTTTAACGCGTAAAACAGCATAAAAACGACGAAATTTTTATTATTCGTTTTATTAATATTGCTTCTATTTGAACGTTTCAACGATCTAAAATGCTTGAAAATGCTTATTTTAGCAAAACAGCACGTTTTTGAGCTTTTAATCAGCGTTTTTAACGCGTAAAACAGCATAAAAGCGACGGAATTTTATTATTCGTTTTTTATTAATATTGCGTCTATTTGAACGATTTCAACGATCTAAAATGCTTGAAAATGCTTATTTTAGCAAAACAGCACGTTTTGAGCTTTTAATCTGCGTTTTAACGCGTAAAACAACATAAAACGACGAATTTTTTATTATTCGTTTTATTAATATTGCTTCTATTTGAACGATTTTCAACGATCCTAAAATGCTTGAAAATGCTTATTTTAGCAAAACAGCACGTTTTGAGCTTTAATCTGCGTTTAACGCGTAAAACAGCATAAAAGCTTTGACAGAAATTTTTTATTATTCGTTTTTTATTAATATTGCGTCTATTTGAACGATTTCAACGATCACAAAATGCTTGAAAATGTTTATTTTAGCAAAACAGCACGTTTTGTGCTTTATTCTGCATTTTTAACGGCGAAACAACATAAAACGACAGAGAATTTTTATTATTCGTTTTTATTTTTATTGCATTCTTGAGAACACGATTTCAACGATCTAAAATGCTTGAAAATGCTTATTTTAGCAAAACAGCACGTTTTTTGAGCTTTAATCTGCGTTTAGCGCGTAAAACAGCATAAGCGACGAATTTTTTTATTATTCGTTTTATTAATATTATATATTTGAACGATTTCAACGATCTAAATGCTTGAAAATGCTTATTTTTAGCAAAACAGCACGTTTTGAGCTTTTAATCTGCGTTTTAACGCGTAAAGAGCAGCATAAAACGACGGGTACGTATTTCGTTTTATTAATATTGCTTCTGTTGGAACTGATTTGCAACGATCATCTCTTTGAAAATAGCATTTTAGCAGCAAACAGCGCGTTTTGAAGGCTTTAATCTGCGTTTGACGGGTAAAACAGCATAAAAACGACAGAATTTTTATTGTCGTTTTTATTAATATTGCGTCTATTTGAACGATTTCAACGATCTAAAATGCTTGAAAATGCTTATTTTAGCAAAACAGCACGTTTTGAGCTTTAATCCGCGGTTTTTAACGCGTAAAACAGCTCAAAACGACGAATTTTTATTATTCGTTTTTTATTAATATTGCTCTATTTGAGCGATTTCAGCGTCTAAAATGCTTGAAAGTACGCTATTTTAGCAAAACAGCACGTTTGCAGGCTTTTAAATCTGCGTTTTTAACGCGTAAAGAGCGCCTCTGAAAACGACGAATTTTTTGTTATTCGTTTTATTAATATTGCTTCTATTTGAACGATACGTTTCAGCGATCTAAAATGCTTAAGTAGCGCAGCAAAACAGCACGTTTTGAGGCTTTAATCTGCGTTTTAACGCGTAAAACAGCATAAAATGACAGATTTTTGATATTCGTTTTTATTAATATTGCTTCTATTTAAAACGATTTCAACGATCTAAAATGCTTGAAAATGCTTATTTTGCTTGAAACAGCACGTTTGAGCTTTTAATCTGCGTTTTTAACGCGTAAAACAGCATAAAAACGACGAAATTTTTATTATTCGTTTTATTAATATTACTTCTATTTGAACGATTTCAACGATCTAAAATGCTTGAAAATGCGTATTTTAGCAAAACGCACGTTTTGAGCTTTTAAACTGCGTTTTAACGCGTAAAACAGCATAAAACGGCAAATTTTATTATTCGTTTTTATTAATATTGCGTCTATTTGAACGATTTCAACGATCTAAAATGCTTGAAAATGCTTATTTTAGCAAAACAGCACGTTTTGAGCTTTATTCTGCGTTTTTAACCCTAAAACAGCATAAAAAAGACGAAATTTTTTTTTATTCGTTTTTATTTTTTTGCGTCTATTTGAACGATTTCAACGATCTAAAATGCGAAAATGCTTATTTTTGCAAAACAGCACGTTTGAGCTTTTTAAACTGCGTTTTTAAAGCGTAAAACAACATAAAACGACGAATTTTTATTATTCGTTTTTTATTAATATTGCCCATTTGAACGATTTCAACGATCTAAAATGCTTTAAAATGCTTATTTTAGCAAACAGCACGTTTTGAGCTTTTTAAACTGCGTTTTAACGCATAAAACAGCATAAAACGACGAAATTTCTATTATTCGTTTTTTTTTTTTAATATTGCGTCTATTTGAACGGTTTCAACGATCTAAAATGCTTGAAAATGCTTATTTTAGCAAAACAGCACGTTTTGAGCTTTTTAAACTGCGTTTTAACGCGTAAAACAACATAAAACGACGAATTTTTTATTATTTTGTTTTTTATTAATATTGCTTCAATTTGAACGATTTCAACGATCTAAAATGCTGAAAATGCTTATTTTAGCAAAACAGCCGTTTTTAAGCTTTTTTTCTGCGTTTTAACGCGTAAAACAGCATAAAACGACGAAATTTTTATTATTCGTTTTATATTAATATTGCGTCTATTTGAACGATTTCCCAAAGATCTAAAAGCGAAAATGCTTATTTTAGCAAAACAGCACGTTTTGAGCTTTAATCTGCGTTTTAACGCGTAAAACAACATAAAAGCGGGTTTATTATTCGTTTTTATTAATTTGCTTCTATTTAACGATTTCAACGATCTAAAATGGTTGAAAATGCTTATTTTAACAAAACAGCACGTTTTGAGCTTTTTAAACTGCGTTTTAACGCGTAAAACAGCATAAAACGACGAGAATTTTTATTATTCGTTTTTTAATATTGCTTCTATTTGAACGATTTCCAGCGATCTAAAATGCTTGAAAATGCTTATTTTTAGAAAACGGCACGTTTTGAGCTTTAATCTGCGTTTTTAAAGCGTAAAACAGCATAAAACGACGAAATTTTTATTATTGGTTTTTATTAATATTGCGTCTATTTGAACGATTTCAACGATCTAAAATTCGAAAATGCTTATTTTAGCAAAACAGCACGTTTTGAGCTTTAATCTGCGTTTTAACGCGTAAACACTAAAAACGACGAATTTTTTTTTATTCGTTTTTATTAATATTGCGTCTATTTGAACGATTTCAACGATCTAAAATGCTTGAAAATGCTTTATTTTAGCAAAACAGCACGTTTTGAGCTTTTATTCTGCGTTTTAACGCGTAAAACACATAAAACGACGGAATTTTTTTTATTCGTTTTTATTTATTGCGTCTATTTGAACGATTTCAACGATCTAAAATGCTTGAAAAAACTTATTTTAGCAAAACAGCCCTTTTGAGCTTTAATCTGCGTTTTAACGCGTAAAACAGCATAAAACGTCGTTTTTGTATTCGTTTTTTTTTAATATTGCGTCTATTTAGACGTTTCAACGTTAAAAAGTTGAAAATGCTTATTTTAAAAACAGCACGTTTTGAGTTTTTTAATCCGTTTTAACCCTAAACCAGCATAAAAAAGACGAATTTTTTTAAATTGTTTTTTTTCAATTTGCTTCTATTTGAACGTTTAACGTCCAAAAAAGCGAAAATGCTTATTCTAGCAAAACAGCCCTTTTTTAGCTTTAATCTGCGTTTTAACGCGTAAACACATAAAACGACAATTTTTATTATTCGTTTTTATTAATTTGCGTTTTTGAACATTTCAACGATCTAAAATGCTTGAAAATGCTTATTTTAGAAACAGCCGTTTTGAGCTTTTAATCTGCGTTTTAACGCGTAAAAAAGCATAAAAAAGACGAAATTTTTATTATTCGTTTTTTTTTAATATTGCTTTTGAACGATTTCAACGATCTAAAAAGCTTGAAAATCTTATTTTAGCAAAACAGCCCTTTTTTGCTTTATCGGTTTTCGCGAAAACACAAAAAAAACGAATTTTATTATTCGTTTTTAAATATTGCGTCATTTGAACGTTTCAACGTCAAAAAGCTTGAAAACTTATTTTAGCAAAACAGCACGTTTTGAGCTTTAATCAGCGTTTTTAAAGCGTTAAAAAAATAAAAAAAACGGGTTTTTTTATTCGTTTTTTTTTAAAATTGCTTTTATTTGAACGATTTCAGCGATCCTCTTGAAAAAGCTTATTTTATCAAAACAGCACGTTTTTAGCTTTAATCTGCGTTTTAACCCTAAAACGCATAAAACGAAGAACTTTTATTATTCGATTTTTTTTAATATTGCCCATTTGAACGATTTCAACGATCTAAAAAGCTTGAAAATTTATTTTAGCAAAAACACGTTTTTAGCGTTAATTTCGTTTTAACGCGTAAAACAGCATAAAACGACGAATTTTTTTTATTCGTTTTTTTTTAAAATTGCTTCTATTTGAACATTTCAACGATCAAAAAAG
>NW_027049378.1:0-5376 GCF_025399875.1 Dalotia coriaria
TTTTAAAAAAAATTGTTTTTAAATTAAACAACAGTTCAATGTAAATTATGCGGAAAAAATGGCCACAGAGTTAAACACGTTTAAGTTTTAAGTTTAGCTATTATTGTGTTTAGTTCAATTTGTAGGTTAAGCGTCATTCATATTCATAATGTGTATTTATTTGAGGTTAAAATTTTTTTTAGGAGATTTTACTTTTTGAGGAGAAAAATTGAAGAAAGGTTTAAATATATAGAAAATGTTTGAGTAAATCATGAGGTGTGGTGTAAAGTCAAAAACTGTATTTTGTTTTTGGGTTTCGGAAAGAAGGTCAAGGACGTCCGAAACGTGTTGGTGTACTTTAAAAAGCCATCAGCACATCTCTGCGCAAGAAAAAATTAACCGGATGACGTCGAGGTGTTCGAGATGTTGAAAACAGAAAAAACGCAGCGTTAATTTAGAATTATGCACTTAAGATTAAGTTTTTTTTCGTTGGCTATAGACGCGGAGATGCGTTTTCCTTGATTTCGCTTTCGAAGTACTTTTACAGGATGGTTGAGTTTATATAAAGTGAAAATAGTCTTAGTTTTTTTCAAACTGCTAAAAAGTAAACTTTTTGATGAAATGAATAAAATTTACAGTCGCTAAAGTACTTTAGTCACGTCTTTATCATCCGTGATTAAAATACTACTTTTCAGGCCTTTACTTAATAATTATTTTTTTGTCTTGTATTAAAAAGCACTTTAATCACGGCTTTAGTCATCCGTGCTTAAAGTGACATTTTTTAAACCACTAAACTTTTGTTAAATTGTTTGATATGGATGATCCTGTATATAGTAATTCATTAAAATGTTGCGTTGACATTACTCGTACATGTACTTGACGTAACATGCTCGTGCCTTGGGGTGGATCGGTATGTTTGAGGATGCAGTTGATTGGACATATTGAGGCAAAGGTGGAGTGATAAATTAAGATGTACTACCCGCAGACGCGCGTCCCTTTCGGGCCCTAAATGCGTTCGCAGGTCACAGGTTTAATTAAGCAATAGTACCATCATACAACTTCACAAGAAGTAGTCGTCACTGTGTATATGTGACAGAAACTGCAATTTCAATTACAGATATATAAATTTAATGATTTAGGTATAATTTTGATGTCTTATCACCCTGTATAGTATAATTGTTATTATTTTAATTGTTATTCTTCTATTTTAGGCTAAGACAAATCAAATAAAAACCCTAGATTATCAAAATCGATTTAGTAGTTCTTGAGTTTATAAGGGTGTAACTAACCTAACTTTGTTTTTTTGTAGAATTTTATATATAACTAGCGGCTTGCCCCGCAAATATCTTAAAATAATGAAGTTGTTTCCGTACGCGTCTGTAGTTTCAGAAGAAGTAACAATGAAGTAGAATCGCGGGGAAATTTAAAATGGCTGAAAGTATAGTCTATGGAAGTATAGTGTACAGTTCCAAGTGTAGTCAATTGATTTGATGTTGACGTAGCTGCGGAAATACAGTGTGATAATACAGTGTGATGGTAATAGTACTTAGGTTTGAGCTTCATTGGGGAAATTTGGGGGATGGCGTTAAAGAGTCAAATACCCAGATGCAGAGGTATTATTGGCTAAACAATTTCTTTTTTTTTTTTAAAATTTTTTTTTATTAAATAAAAAGTAGCCTAAAAACCATTCGGGGACCATTAAGAATGGGGCAAATTTTCATGATGATCGATTAAGTAGTTTTTGGTGAAAGTGTAACAAACATAAATTTTTTGCTTTTTAAAATATTAGTGGGATGTAGTATTACTATATTTACGCACACAATTACCCGTTTTTTCTTTTTTGTAATTATAATTAAAATTTACGATTCATGTCCATTTAACAACTGATTTAAAAATTTTAAATTTCGAACATTAACTTTTTCCTAATTAATTATTTTTATCCTCTTTTTTAGCAACACCTCTCAATCCATACCTTTTATAAAAATTCCACACCATTTGAGGTCGTATCAAATGCAACGTTGAAATTAAAATTTTTAAAAAAAACAACATTTATCATTCCGAGCGATTGTGTATTGAACCGAATGCATAAACTCCCCCCCGGCACACAAATGCGCCAGTGAAAGTGCCAGCCCCGAAAATTTCCAATAAACAATGAAAATATTTAAGAAAAAAGCATTAAACGGAATTAAAAAAAATACGGAAAGTTGAAAAAAAGCGATGGATGTTTAAATTTCTCTTGTGCGTGCACTATTGCAATTTTTTTTGTGCATTTTGCTTTGTGGTACTTGAGTGCATTTGATATTTATGTTTTGCTTTTTTAACTTAAAATTCGCTGAGTATGATTTTTATATTGCTCACAAAAATTATTACACAATATTACATTTCAGACACAATATATTTTAAAGGATTTTAGTGCGAAAATGGCACTTTAGTCACGTTTGTGATGTGAAGCTTATTATTTTTCTTTTTTTTTATTTTACGTTTATTTTAAATTTTAAACTTTTTTTTTTAAAATTTCAAACTTTTTTTCCCACACTACAAGGAAATGTCAGATTTTTAAAGTTTTTGTTGAGCCGTGTTATAAATGCAGGGGGAGCCTTTAATTTTAAATCCAAAAAGAGCTGTGCTGCGATTTCATATTCCCTTTGTTCTGCAAAAAAAAGTAAATGCGCAGGATCAGCCCCCCCCCGTACTAAACCCGGAATAAAGATTTAGCCGGTTTTCCCTAATCTGTGACAAAAGGGTTTTTGAATATAAAAACCGTGAAAAATTAAAAATTTTTGATATTAATGAATGGAAATTTTAGTGTTTGCGGGGGAAATTTTCCCGAAATGAGGAATTCATATTTCTATATTGATATGGGGGGATGGAAAACCCTTTTCCCAATCTGCTCTCTATAGTTAGTAGAGCATGTTAGCACTCGAATATATCTGCGTCAAGCAGAGTGTTTTATACGCCAAACGGCTGCATGCAACGCGTGCGACGCAATGCCGTTTTTTTTTTTGATTGTTGTTGTTAGACAGATGCGTAAATTAAATTGGCTCCCTGCAAACCAATGAAATGTTAATACCCACAAAATATCCACACATCAACAAATATGAAAAAAATTTTAAAAAATATATAGGATATTATTTTTTTTAAAAATTAAATTAAACAAAAACATTCGTTTATTACTTTCTTTGGTGAATACGTAATCCCATGTTTTTTTTTTAAAATATAAAATATTTATTGATTAAAATTACAACGTGTTTTTTTTTTGGTTTTTACGGGTTTTTTTGTTGAGTTTAAATGCCGCCCAGGGGGCATCTTCTAAACGGTTTTTTGGGTTTGTTAGGGGTTTTGTGTGTCAAGTGTTTTTGTTATTGGGGTTATGGCTTGGGAAAAGGGAGTTTGTTAAAGGGTTTAAAAGTGCTGAAGTGTGTCTGTTCGTTTAGTAATTGGGTTTGTTTTTTTGTTTGTATATCTGTATGTTCTTTAATGTTTAAAAAAATCTGTGGGGTGATTTTTTAAAATTGTAAGTGTATTGTCTATTGTTTGGGTTGGTGATTGTGTTGTGATGTGTTTTGATAGTGTGAGTGGTATGTTTGTGGGTTTTTTTTTGGTTTTGTGTTCTTGGTATCTGATTTTTATGTTTCTGTTGTTTTCCTTTTATAAATTTTATTGCATGTGTTCAAGTGATTTTATAGACGCTGTTATTGTATTTGTTTTTTTGTTTGTGGGGCTTTTTTAGTTTGTTGAAAAGTTTTTGATTTGTTTTTTAGGCAATTCTATGGTTTTTGGGAAAAATTTTTTGGTTTTCTTGTCTATGTAGTGGAATGTATGGAATTTGGTGGTTGTGTTTTTTTTTGTCTATGGTTGTGTTTGTGTTTTGTTTTGTTGTGGATTTGTTGTGATTCTCAAATCCAAAAAAAATTGTAATTTTAATCAATAAATATTTTATATTTATAAAAATAAACATTACGATCTTAATAAAAATTTTTTTCTTTTTCCCATTTATAAAAGCGTTCTTTTTTACTTACCTTTTGTAAAAATTAAAACATGTTACCTGCCCGAAAATTCCCCCATTCTTTATTCAAATTGAAAAAAACGTCGAGCGAGCGCAAAAACGCGTAAAACCCTCGAAAAAATTCTGGAAAAGTGCGCTTTTTTAAGGGATTTTTTTTACCCCAAACCCCTTATTCAACCATTTCCTCGTCGACGTTTTCCTGCTCATATGCGAGGCAAGTTGTTTTTTCCCGACCGCGCGTGGTCATATTTTTTTTTTGATATTTTTTTGCCTACGCTGGGTTATTGCTGTTTTTGCCCCCTTTCTTTTTTCGTATCTGATTTATTTGATTTTTCTTCAAAAACAAAACGAAAACAATTTTTGGGGATTTTTCCTTTTTATATTTAAAAAATTTTTAAAACGCGGGCGCGAAATTAAATTTCGTTCAAAACATCATATGCAACCAAACATACAAGTAAATAAAAAATTTCAAATATAATAGACTTTTTTGACCCGCAATATTAAATTTTGGTGTCTGTGTAAATATTTAATTAAACATTTAATTTTTTTAAAAAAAGTTTAATGTTTTATGCAACTTTTATCACACAATGTTATACCCCCAAGGAATATAAAGTTGAAATGAAAAGAGGCAATTTCATCCCAGCACTTCATTTCCGCATTTCGAAAATTGAAAGAAGCCAGCCAATGGTGCCAATCGAAACTTCCTTAAAAATACGTTTTATACCTACTTATTCTAAACACCCCAAGAAAAAAAATTTAATTATTTGAAAGAATATTTTATTTTAAATATTCGCGCACAATACCGCAGGGGAAAGAAAAGAATTTAATTTTAAAAGTTTACATTATATTTATTACTTTCCAACGACAAACATCTCTATAATGTCAGCGGAAAAAAAAATAAAATCAAGCACAAAAAAAGCAAGTGGAAACGTTGATGTTTTTTAAAAATTTGGGTGGTATTCCCCCCACCCTTGAAGGTTGCTGCGGGGCGAAGGAAGAGGATAGTGGGAAAAACGCCCTGCAATTATCCTTTGTGGGACGCTTTTATCGCCGTGGTAATTTTTTGTCTCATGTCGGCCAAACTAATGAGTTTTCCAAAAATAGCTCTGAGCATTTGGGGAAAAAAAAATGGCAATCTATGCAAACACTCTACACTCTACATACAACATAAAAAAGGGGTGTATAAACTTGATGAACAAAATAAAACCACAAAAAGTCAAATTGAAAATAATTTTATCAGGTTTTATAGAAAATTATATTTTTACGGTAACTTTTTTTTTTAAAAATAAAATTTTTTTTAGATATTCGGTTCTTCAAAAGTAGACAAAAATAAAAAAATTAAAATTTTAAAATCGGAACCGTTCATGAGTTATTCACTAAAAACTTTAATT
>NW_027049379.1:0-5375 GCF_025399875.1 Dalotia coriaria
TTTAAAAATTTTTTAAAAACTTTTTTAAAAAAAAAGACGTTCTGAGCTTTTTGCGTTTTAACGCGTAAAACACATAAAAACGACGAAATTTTATTATTCGTTTTTATTAATATTGCGTCTATTTGAACGATTTCAACGATCTAAAATGCTTGAAAATGCTTATTTTAGCAAAACAGCACGTTTTGAGCTTTTAAATTTCGTTTTAACGCGTAAAACATAAAAACGACGAAATTTTATTATTCTTTTTATTAATATTGCTCTATTTGAACGATTTCAACGATCTAAAATGCTTGAAAATGCTTATTTTAGCAAAACAGCACGTTTTGAGCATTTATTCTGCGTTTTAACGCGTAAAACAGCATAAAAACGACGAATTTTTATTCCATTTTATTTATATTGCTTCTATTTGAACGATTTCAACGATCTAAAATGCTTGAAAATGCTTATTTTAGCAAAACAGCACGTTTTGAGCTTTAATCTGCGTTTTAACGCCTAAAACCGCATAAAACGACGAATTTTATTATTCGTTTTTATTAATATTGCTTCTATTGGAACGATTTCAACAATCTAAAATGCTTGAAAATGTTTATTTTAGCAAAACAGCACGTTTTGAGCATTTTAAACTGCGTTTTAACGCGTAAAACAGCATAAAGGGCGAAATTTTTATTATTCGTTTTTATTAATATTGCGTCTATTTGAACGATTTCAACGATCTAAAATGCTTGAAAATGCTTATTTTAGCAAAACAGCACGTTTTGAGCTTTAATCTGCGTTTTAACGCGTAAAACAGCATAAAAAGACGTATTTTTTATTATTTTTTTATTAATATTGCTTCGATTTGAACGATTTCAACGATCTTAAAATGCTTGAAATCTATTTTAGCAAAACAGCACGTTTTTGAGTTTTAATCTGCGTTTTAACGCGTAAAACACTAAAAACGACAAATTTTTATTATTATTTTTATTAATATTGTTCTATTTGACTAATTTCAACGATCTAAAATGCTGAATGTTTATTTTGCAAAACAGCACGTTTTGATTTAATTCGCATTTAACGCGTAAAACACATATAAGATTATTTTTTTATTCGACGTTTTATTAATATGCTTCTATTTGAAGCGATTTCAACATCTAAAAATGCTTGAAAATCTTTATTTTAGCAAAAATGCACGTTTTGAGTTTAATCTGCGTTTTAACGCTAAAACAGCATAAAACGACGATTTTTTATATTCGTTTTTATTAATATTGCTTCTATTTTAACGATTTAACGACAAATTCTTTGAAAATTGCGTTTTAGCAAAACAGCACGTTTTGAGCTTTAATCTGCGTTTTAATGCGTTAAAACTATCATAAAAACGACGAATTTTTTATATTCGTTTTAGCTAAACGCGTTATTTTAATCGATTTCAACGATCTAAAATGCTTGAAAAACGTATTTTTCAAAACGCACGTTTTGCTTTAATCTGCGTTTTAACGCGTAAAACACTATAAAATGACGAAATTTTATTATTCGTTTCATTAATATTGCGTCTATTTGAACGTTTCAACGTCTAAAATGCTTGAAAATGCTTATTTTAGCAAAACAGCACGTTCTGAGCTTTAATCTGCGTTTTAACGCGTAAAACAGCATAAAAGGACGTATTTTATTATTCGTTTTATTAATATTGCTTCTTTTGAACGATTTCAACGATCTAAAAATGCTTGAAAATGCTTATTTTAGCAAAACAGCACGTTTTGAGCTTTAATCTGCGTTTAACGCGTAAACAGCATAAAACGACGATTTTTATTATTCGTTTTTATTAATATTGCTTCTATTTTAACGATTTCAACGATCTAAAATGCTTGAAAATGAGTATTTTAGCAAAACAGCACGTTTTGAGCTTTAATCTGCGTTTTTAACGCGTAAACAGCATAAAACGACGAATTTTTATTATTCGTTTTTATTAATATTGCTTCTATTTGAACGATTTCAACGATCTAAAATGCTTGAAAATGCTTATTTTAGCAAAACAGCACGTTTTGAGTTTATTCTGCGTTTTAACGCGTAAAACGCATAAAAACGACGAAATTTTATTATTCGTTTTTATTAATATTGCGTCTATTTGAACGATTTCAACGATCTAAAATGCTTGAAATGCTTATTTTTAAAAAAACAGCACGTTTTGAGCTTTAATCGCGTTTAACCGTAAAACAACATAAAAAAGACGAAATTTTTTTATTTTTTTATTTTTATTCTATTTGAACGATTTCAACGATCTAAAAATGTTTTAAATGCTTATTTTAACAAAACAGCACGTTTTGAGCTTTAAACTGCGTTTTAACCGTAAACAGCATAAAAACGACGAAAATTTTTATTATTCGTTTTTATTTAAAATTGGTCTATTTGAACGATTTCAACGATCTAAAATGCTTGAAAATGCTTTATTTTAGCAAAACAGCACGTTTTGAGTTTTAATCTGCGTTTTAACCCTAAAACAGCATAAAACGACGAAATTTTTTTATTCGTTTTTATTAATATTGCGTCTATTTGAATGATTTCAACGATCTAAAATGCTTGAAAATGCTTATTTTAGCAAAACAGCCGTTTTGAGTTTTAATCTGCGTTTTAACGCGTAAAACATAAAAGACGAATTTTTTTATTCGTTTTTTTAATATTGCTCTATTTAAATTTCAACGATCTAAAATGCTTGAAAATGCTTATTTTAGCAAAAAGCAGTTTTGACTTTAATCTGGTTTTAACGCGTAAACAGCATAAAAGACGAATTTTTATTATTCGTTTTTTAATATTGCTTCTATTTAACAAATTTTAACGATCTAAAATGCTTGAAAATGCTTATTTTGAAAAAAACGTTTTGAGCTTTAATCTGGTTTTAACGCGTAAAAACAAAAAAACGAAATTTTTTATTTTTTTTTTTTTTATTGTCATTTAACGATTTAAAATCTAAAATGCTTTGAAAAGCCTTTTTTAGCAAAAAAAACGTTTTAGTTTTTCCGCATTTACCCCGTAAAAGCAAAAAATTTTTTTTATTTTTATTTAACATTTAACGATTTCAAAGTTAAAATGTTAAAAAGCTTTTTTGAAAAATTTCGTTTTGGGGTAAACGCGTTTTTAAGCGTTTTATTAAACGCGAAATTTTTTAACGTTTTATTTTTTAAATTTAAGATTTTAAGCAAAAGCTTGAAATTTTTTTTAAACAAAACACAAAACGAATTTTATTTCGTTTTAATATTCAAGACGAAATTTAATTCTTTTAAATATTGCTTCTATTTTGAAACAACCACTTTTGAAATTAACTTTTTTAGCGTAAACAGCATAAAAAGGTTTTAATCTCGTTTTAACGTAAAAATTTCATTAAAACGACAAAATTCTTAAATGTTTTATTAAAACGCACGTTTATTTAACGTTTTAAAAACGAAAAGCAAAAAACAGAAATTTTTTAACGTTTTTATTAACGCGTTAAAACATAAAACGTCTAATTCTTTTTAAATTTTTTTACAAAAAGATTTTAGTCTTAATGTTTAAAGCTTAAACAAAACGGGATTTTACTTTTTAATTGCTTTTAATTTGAACGATTTAAACGACGAATTTATATTTTTTTTAAAAAACATTAAAGTTTTAAGTTAAAATTTCTTAAAAAGTAAAAGCAAAACAGACGTTTTGGGTTTTAATTTGCGTTTTAACGCGTAAAACAGCATAAAACGACGAATTTTTTTTTATTCGTTTTTATTAATATTGCGTCTATTTGAACGATTTCAACGATCTAAAATGCTTGAAAATGCTTATTTTAGCAAAACAGCACGTTTTGAGCTTTAATCTGCGTTTTAACGCGTAAAACAGCATAAAAACGACGAATTTTATTATTCGTTTTTTAATATTGCTTCTATTTGAAAAGATTTCAACGATCTAAAATGCTTGAAAATGCTTATTTTAGCAAAACAGCACGTTTTGAGCTTTAATCTGCGTTTTAACGCGGAAAACAGCATAAAATGACGAATTTTTTATTATTCGTTTTATTAAATATTGCTTCTATTTAAATGATTTCAACGATCTAAAAATGCTTGAAAATGCTTATTTTAGCAAAACAGCACGTTTTGAGCTTTTAATCTGCGTTTTAACGCGTAAACAGCATAAAAACGACGAAATTTTTATTATTCGTTTTTAAATATTGCTTCTATTTTAACGATTTCAACGATCTAAAATGCTTGAAAATGCTTATTTTTAAAACAATTTTACGATTTAAAATGCTTGAAACGCGTATTAATAAAAACGCACTTTTTTTAATCTGCGTTTTTTAATAAAACTTCATTTAAAGACGAATTTAGATTAAATGTTTATAATTTTTTTAAAAAACACGTTTTGAGCTCTAAATTTCTTTTAAATGCTAATTTTAAAAAAACATGACGAATTTTTTATTATTCGTTTTAGCGTAAATTATTTAAACGATTAAAATTTATTATTTTTTTGAAAATGCTTATTTTAACAAAACGATTTAGCTTTAAATTGCTTTAAGGGAAAAGAAAACAGAATTTTATTATTCGTTTTTAAATACTATTATTTAAATTTTTAATCTAAATTTGTATTTAAATTTTAGCAAATAAAATTACTTTAAACTGCGTTTTAACGCTAAAACGCGTTTAAATGTAAAATTTTATTATCGTTTTATTAATATTGCTTCTATTTAATATTTCAACGATCTAAAATCTTGCATAATTGTGATTTAAAACCTTTTGAAGCTTTTTTTAAGCAAAACAGCTTAAAAACAAATTTATAATTTTTTAAAATGATTTTATTAACGATTTCAACATATCTTAATTTTTAAAAAAGCATTTAATTTTTTTAACGCAAAACAGCATAAAACGAGTTTTTTTATTCGTTTTAATTAATATTGCGTCTATAAGATTTTAAATCTAAATTTGGTAATTTGAACATTTTAAACAGCTTTAAGTTTTATTCTGCGTTTTAACGCGAAATATATTAATGTTTTTATTAATCGTTTTATTTTATCGGATTTAAATTCAATTTTAAAATGAATTGCTTATTTTAGCAAAAACGATTTGATTTAAGTTTAATGTAAAAACAGCTAAGAATTGAGAATTTTCTAATCTTTTGAAAATTAAAGCTTTTATTAACGTTAATTATTATCTTTTAAAAAGATTTAACGCTAATTTGAGTTAATCTTTTTAACTAAAACGTAAAGAAATTTTTATTTCGTTTTAAATTTATTTGAACGATTTTTAATTTTGAAAATGCATTTAGCGAAAACAGCACGTTTTGAGTTTTATTTGCGTTTAACCGTAACAAGCTTTAAACGCGAAAATATACGTTTTTTTTTTTATTGTTTATTAAATGCTTATTTGAAATTTATGAAAAAAAGT
>NW_027049380.1:0-5375 GCF_025399875.1 Dalotia coriaria
ACGATCTAAAAAGCGAAAATGTTATTTTAGCAAAAAAGCACGTTTTGAGCTTTAATCTGCGTTTTAACCCTAAAACAGCAAAAAAAGAAAATTTTTTTTTTATTTGTTTTTAAATATTGCGTCTATTTGAACGATTTCAACGATCAAAAACTTGAAAATGCTTACTTTACCCCAGCACGTTTGAGTTTTTAAACTGCGTTTTAACACGTAAAACGCTAAAAACGCAAAATTTTTTTATTAATATTGCCCCTTTTTAACGTTTCAACGATCTAAAAGTTTGAAAATGCTTATTTTAACAAAACAGCACGTTTTGAGAATTTGGTTTTTAAATCGTAAAACACATAAAACGACGAAATTTTTATTATTAGTTTTTTTTAATATTGCGTCTATTTAACGTTTCAACGTCTTCTTAAAATGTTATTTTAGCAAAACGCACTTTTGGGTTTTTTTTTTGCGTTTTTAACCCTAAAACACATAAAACGACGAAATTTTTTTTTAAATTTGTTTTTATTTTTTTTTGCGTCTTTGCGATTTCAAAAAATCAAAATGCTTGAAAATGCTTATTTTAGCAAAACAGCCCTTTTGGCTTTTTTCTGCGTTTTTTCGTGTAAAACACATAAAAAAAGACGAAATTTTATTATTCGTTTTTTTTTTTATTGCGTCTATTTGAACGATTTCAACGATCTAAAAAAGCGTGAAAAAAGCATTTTAACAAAACAGCCCTTTTTTTTGTTTTTGCGTCTTTTGAACGATTTCAACGATCAAAATGCTTGAAAATCATGTTAAAAAAAGCACGTTTTTAGTTTTAAATTTCGTTTTCTCGTAAAACAACATAAAAAAGATAAATTTTTTTTTATTCGTTTTTTTTAATATTGCTTCTATTTGAACGATTTCAACGATCTAAAATCTTGAAATGCTTATTTTAACAAAACAGCACGTTTTTAGTTTTTAAACTGCGTTTTTTAAAGCGTAAAAAACATAAAACGACGAAATTTTATTATTCGTTTTTTTTTAATATTCTTCTATTTGAACGATTTCAACGATCAAAATGCTTGAAAATCTTATTTTACAAAACAGCACGTTTTTTTTTTTAATCTGCGTTTTAACCCTAAAACAAATAAAACGACGATTTTTTTATTAGGTTTTTTTTAATATTGCTTCTTTTGCGTTTCAACGATCAAAATGCTTGAAAAATTTTTTTTAGCAAAAAAAGCCCTTTTTAGCTTTAATCGCGTTATAACCCTAAAAAAGCATAAAATGACGAATTTTTTTTATTCGTTTTTTTTAATGTTGCTTCTATTTAAACGATTTCAAGATTTAAAAAACTTGAAAATGCTTTTTTTAAAAACAGCACGTTTTTAGCTTTTAATCTGCGTTTTTAACCCTAAAACAACATAAAAACGACGGGTATTTTTCGTTTTTATTAATATTGCTTCTATTTGGGTTTCAACGATCTAAAAAGCGAAAATGCTTTTTTTAGCAAAACAGCACGTTTTGAGTTTTATTTTCCCGCGTTTTTAAAGCGTAAAACAGCATAAAAACGACGAAATTTTTATTATTCGTTTTTATTTTTAATTTTCGCCTTTTTTAAAAGATTTCAACGATCTAAAATGCTTGAAAAAGCTTATTTTAGCAAAAAAAGCACGTTTTGAGCTTTAATATGAGGTTTTAACGCGTAAAAAAAAGCATAAAACCCAGGTTTAAATTTTTCGTTTTATTTAAAATTGGGTTTTATTTGAACGATTTCAACGATCTAAAAAAGCTTGAAAAAGCTTTTTTTGAAAAAAGCACGTTTTATTTTTAAACTGCGTTTTAACGCGTAAAACAGCATAAAAAAAGACGAAATTTTTTTTTATTCTTTTTTTAATTGCCCTCTTTTTTCCGATTTCAACGATCTAACATGCTCGAAAAAGCTTTTTTTAGCAAAACAGCACGTTTTGAGGGTTTTTAAATTTTCGTTTTAACGGGGTAAAACAACATAAAAAAGACAATTTTTTTTACCGTTTTTTTTAATATTGCTTCTATTTAAAAAGATTTCAACGATTTAAAAAAGCGAAAAATTTTTATTTTAGCAAAAAAGCACGTTTTTAGTTTTAATCTGCGTTTTGCAAAACAACATAAAAACGACGGAAATTTTTTTTTATTCGTTTTTTTTAATATTGCTTCCCATTTTTAACGATTTCAACGATCTAAAATGCCTTTTTAAAAGTTTAAATTTTTTTTGCAAAAAAACGTTTTTTGGGTTTAATCCCGCGTTTTAACGCATAAAACAACATAAAAACGACGAATTTTTTTTTTCGTTTTTATTTAAAATTCGTCTATTTGAACGATTTTCCGACGATCAAAATGCTTGAAAATGTTAATGTAGCAAAAAGCACGTTTTGAGCCATTCTGCGTTTTAACGCAAAACACATAAAAAAAGACGGGGAAATTTTTTTATTCGTTTTTTTAAATTGCGTCTATTTGAGCGATTTCAACCAAAATGCTTGAAAATGTTTTTTTAGCAAAAAAAGCCGTTTTTTAGAATCTGCGTTTTAACGCGTAAAAAAAGCATAAAATGACGAATTTTTTTTTATTGTTTTTTTAATATGTTCTATTTCGATTTCAACGATCTAAAAAAGCTTTAAAATGTAATTTTAGCAAAAAAAAGCACGTTTTGAGCTTTAATCTGCGTTTTAACGCGTAAAACACATAAAAAAGGCGAAATTTTTATTATTCGTTTTTTTTTTTAATATTGCTTCTATTTGAACGAAATCAACGATCTAAACTGCTTGAAAATGCTTTTTTAGCAAAAAAAACCCTTTTTTTTTTTTATTGGTCTTTTGAACGATTTCAACGATCTAAAATGCTTGGCTTTTTTAGCAAAAAAAGCCCTTTTGAGTTTTAATCTGCGTTTAACGCGTAAAAAAAGCAAAAAAACGACAATTTTTTTTATTCGTTTTTATTAATATTTTTCTATTTGAACGATTTCAACGATCTAAAATGCTTGAAAATTTATTTTTGCAAAAAGCCGTTTTGATCTTTAATCTGCGTTTTAACGCAAAACAGCATAAAAAAGGCGCTTTTATTATTCGTTTTTTTTAATATTGGTCTTTTGAACGGTTTCAACGATCAAAAAAAGCGAAAATGCTTTTTATTTTAGCAAAACAGCCCTTTTGAGCTTTAATCTGCGTTTTAACGCGTAAACACATAAAAAAAGACGAATCTTTTATTATTCGTTTTTTTAATATTGCTTTTATTTGAAAAGATCTAAAATGTTTGAAAATGCTTATTTTAACAAAACAGCACGTTTTGAGTTTTAAATTTCGTTTTTAAATGTAAAAACGAAAAAAAAGACAAATTTTTTTAAATTTGTTTTTTTTTAATATTGCGTCTATTTGAACGATTTCAACGATCAAAATGCTTAAAATGCTTATTTTGCAAAAGCCGTTTTGGGGTTTTTTCTGCGTTTTAACGGAAAAAAGCATAAAAAAAGACGAAATTTTTTTATTCGTTTTTATTTTTTTTTGCGTCTATTTGAACGATTTTAAAAATCTAAAATGCGAAAATGCTTTTTTTAAAAACAGCACGTTTTTTAGTTTTTAAACTGCGTTTTAACCCTAAAACAGCATAAAACGACGAATTTTTTTTTATTCGTTTTTTTTAATATTGCTTCTATTTGAACGATTTCAACGTCTAAAATGCTTGAAAAATTTTTTTTAACAAAACAGCACGTTTCGAGCTTTAATCCGTTTTAAGGGTAAAACAGCATAAAAAAGACGAAATTTTTATTATTCGTTTTTATTAATATTGCGTCTATTTGAACGATTTTAACGATCTAAAAAGCTTGAAAATGCTTATTTTAGCAAAACGGGACGTTTGAGCTTAATCTGCGTTTTAACGCGTAAAACAGCATAAAAAAAGACGAATTTTATTATTCTTTTTATTAATATTGCTTTCTATTTAAAACGATTTCAACGATTTAAAATGCTTTTAAAATGCTTATTTTAGCAAAACAGCACGTTTTGAGCTTTAATCTGCGTTTTAACGCGTAAAACAGCATAAAAACGACGAAATTTTTATTATTCGTTTTTATTAATATTGCTTCTATTTGAACGATTTCAACGATCTAAAATGCTTAAAATGCTTATTTTAGCAAAACAGCACGTTTTGAGCTTTTAATCTGCGTTTTTTAACGTAAAAAAGCAAAAACGACGAATTTTTTATTATTCGTTTTTATTAATATTGCGTCTATTTGAACGGATTTCGACGATCTAAAATGCTTGAAAATGCTTTAATTTAGCAAAACAGCACGTTTTGAGCTTTTTTTCTGCGTAATTTAGCAAAACAGCACGTTTGAGCTTTAATCTGCGTTTTTAAAGCGTAAAACAGCATAAAAACGACGAAATTTTTTTTTATTCGTTTTATTAATATTGCGTCTTTTGAACGATTTCCCAAAGATCAAAAATGCTTGAAAATGCTTATTTTAGCAAAACAGCACGTTGTGAGCTTTTTAAACTGCGTTTTTAAAGCGTAAAACAGCATAAAACGACGAATTTTTATTATTCATTTTTATTAATATTGCTTCTATTTGAACGATTTCAACGATCTAAAATGCTTGAAAATGCTTATTTTAGCAAAAGAGCACGTTTTGAGCTTTGATCTGCCCTTTTAACGCGTAAAACAGCATAAAACGACGAAATTTTTATTACTCGTTTTTATTTTTGCCTATTTGAACGATTTCAACGATCTAAATGCTTGAAAATGCTTATTTTAGCAAAACAGCACGTTTTGAGCTTTAATCTGCGTTTTTAACGCGTAAAACAGCATAAAAACGACGAATTTTTATTATTCGTTTTATTAATATTGCTTCTATTTGAACGATTCAAACCATCTAAATTGCTTGAGAAAATGCTTATTTTGAAAACAGCACGTTTTGAGCTTTTTAAACTGCGTTTTAACGCGTAAAACATAAAACGACGAATTTTTATTATTCGTTTTATTAATATTGCTTTTATTTGAACGATTTCAAAGATCTGAAATGCTTGAAAATGCTTATTTTTAGCAAAACAGCACGTTTTGAGTTTTAATCTGCGCTTTAACGCGTAAAACAGCATAAAAACGACGAAATTTTTTTTATTCGTTTTTTTTTAATATTGCGTCTATTTGAACGGGTTTCAACGATCTAAAATGCTTGAAAATGCTTATTTTTAGCAAAACACACGTTTTGAGCTTTTTAAACTGCGTTTTAACGCGAAAACAGTATAAAAACGACGAATTTTTTTTTATTCATTTTTATTAATATTGCTTCTATTTGAACGATTTCAACGATCTAAAACTTGAAAATGCTTATTTTGCAAAACCGTTTTGAGTTTGATCTTCGTTTAACGCGTAAA
>NW_027049381.1:0-5375 GCF_025399875.1 Dalotia coriaria
TTTTAAATTGTTTTTATTAATATTGTTTTTAGAACGATTTCAACGATCTAAAATGCTTGAAAATGCTTATTTTGAGCAAAACAGCACGTTTTGAGCTTTAATCTGCGTTTAACGCGTAAACAGCATAAAACGAGAATTTTGTTATTCGTTTTTATTAATATTGCGTCTATTTGAACGATTTCAACGATCTAAAATACTTGAAAATGCTTATTTTAGCAAAACAGCACGTTTTGAGCTTTAATCTGCGTTTTAACGCGTAAAACAGCATAAAACGACGATTTTTTATTATACGTTTTTATTAATATTGCTTCTATTTGAACGATTTCAACGATCTAAAAAAGCTTGAACATGCTTATTTTAGCAAAACAGCACGTTTTGAGTTTTAATCTGCGTTTTAACGCGTAAAACAGCATAAAAACGACGAATTTTTGTTATTCGTTTTTATTAATATTGCGTCTATTTGAACGATTTCAACGATCTAAAATGCTTGAAAATCTTTATTTTAGCAAAACAGCACGTTTTGAGCTTTAATCTGCGTTTTAACGCGTAAAACAGCATAAAACGACGAAATTTTATTATTCGTTTTTATTAATATTGCGTCTATTTGAACGATTTCAAAAGATCTAAAATGTTGCGAAAATGCTTTTTTTTTAGCAAAACAGCACGTTTTGAGCTTTATTCTGCGTTTTAACGCGTAAAACAGCATAAAACAACGAAATTTTATTATTCGTTTTTATTAATATTGCTTCTATTTGAACGATTTCAACGATCTAAAATGCTTGAAAATGCTTATTTTAGCAAAACAGCACGTTTTGAGTTTTAATCTGCGTTTTAACGCGTAAACAGCATAAAAAAGACGAATTTTATTATTGGTTTTTAAATTAATATTGCTTCTATTTAAACGATTTCACCGATCTAAAATGCTTGAAAATGCTTATTTTAGCAAAAAAAGCACGTTTTGAGCATTATTCTGCGTTTTAACGCGTAAAACAGCATAAAACGACGAATTTTTATTATTCGTTTTATTATTATTGCTTCTATTTGAACGATTTCAACGATCTAAAATGCTTGAAAATGCTTATTTTTGCAAAACAGCACGTTTTGAGCTTTAATCTGCGTTTTAACGCGTAAAACAGCATAAAACGACGAAATTTTTTTTATTCGTTTTTATTAATATTGTGTCTATTTGAACGATTTCAACGATCTAAAATGCTTGAAAATGCTTATTTTAGCAAAACAGCACGTTTTGAGCTTTATTCTGCGTTTTAACGCGTAAAACAGCATAAAAACACGAAATTTTTATTATTCGTTTTTATTTATATTGCGTCTATTTGAACGATTTCAACGATCTAAAATGCTTGAAAATGCTTATTTTAGCAAAACAGCACGTTTTGAGCTTTAATCTGCGTTTTAACGCGTAAAACAGCATAAAAACGACGAATTTTTATTATTCGTTTTTATTAATATTGCGTCTATTTGAACGATCTAAAAATGCTTGAAAATGCTTATTTTAGCAAAACAGCACGTTTTGAGCTTTTAATCTGCGTTTTAACGCGTAAAACAGCATAAAACGACGAATTTTTATTATTCGTTTTTTATTAATATTGCTTCTATTTGAACGATTTCAACGATCTAAAATGCTTGAAAATGCTTATTTTAGCAAAACAGCACGTTTTGAGCTTTATCTGCGTTTTAACGCGTAAAACAGCATAAAACGACGAAATTTTTATTATTCGTTTTTATTAATATTGCGTCTATCTGAACGATTTCAACGATCTAAATGCTTGAAAATGCTTATTTTAGCAAAACAGCAGTTTTGAGCTTTAATCTGCGTTTTAACGCGTAAAACAGCATAAAAGACGAATTTTTATTATTCGTTTTTATTAATATTGCTCTATTGAACGATTTCAACGATCTAAAATGCTTGAAAATGCTTATTTAGCAAAACAGCACGTTTTGAGCTTTAATCTGCGTTTTAACGCGTAAAACAGCATAAAACGACGAAATTTTATTATTCGTTTTTATTAATATTGCTTCTATTTGAACGATTTCAACGATCTAAAATGCTTGAAAATGATTATTTTAGCAAAAAAGACGTTTTGAGTTTTAATCTGCGTTTTAACGCGTAAACAGCATAAAACGACGAATTTATTATTCGTTTTTATTAATATTGTTCTATTTAACGATTTCAACGATCTAAAATGCTGAAAATGCTTATTTTAGCAAAACAGCACCTTTTGAGCTTTAATCTGCGTTTTAACGCGTAAAACAAAAAAAAACGACAAATTTTTATTATTCGTTTTTATTAATATTGTCTATTTGAACGATTTCAACGATCTAAAAAGCTTGAAAATGTTATATAGCAAAACAGCACGTTTTGAGTTTTAATCTGCGTTTTAACGCGTAAAACAGCATAAAAAAGACGAAATTTTTATTATTCGTTTTTATTAATATTGGGCTATTCGAACGATTTCAACGATTTAAAAGGCTTGAAAATGATTATTTTAGCAAAAACAGCACGTTTTGAGCTTTAATCTGCGTTTTAACGCGTAAAATAGCATAAAACGACGAAATTTTTTTTTGTTTTTATTAATATTGCGTCTATTTGAAAAGATTTCAACGATCTTTAAAAAGCTTGAAAATGATTATTTTAGCAAACAGCACGTTTTTTAGCAACGCGTTTTAACGCGTAAAACAGCATAAAAACGACGAATTTTTTTATTATTCGTTTTTTTAAAAATTGCTTCATTTGAACGATTTCCCAAAGATTTTAAAATGCTTGAAAATGCTTATTTTAAAAAAAGAAGTTTTGGCTTTAATCTGCGTTTTTAACCCTAAAACAGCATAAAACCACGAATTTTTATTATTCGTTTCTTTTTAAATTTTTGCTTCTATTTGAACGATTTCAACGATCTAAAAATGCTTGAAAATGCTTATTTTTGCAAAAAAAGCACGTTTTTAGCTTTAATTTTGCGTTTTTAAAGCAAAAAAAGCATAAAAAAGACGAATTTTTATTATTCCCTTTTTTTTAATATTGCGTCTATTTGAAAGATCTTAAAAAAGTTTTAAAAAGCTTATTTTAGCAAAACAGCACGTTTTTTAGTTTTAATCTGCGTTTTAACGCGTAAAAAGCAAAAAAACGACGAATTTTTTAAATTTGTTTTTTTTAAAAATTGCTTTATTTGAAAAGATTTCAACGATCTAAAAAATTTTTGAAAAAAGCTTATTTTTGGGAAAAAAATTATTTTCTTTTTTCGTTTTAACGCGTAAAAAAAGCATAAAAACGACGAAATTTTTTTTATTCGTTTTTATTAATATTGCGTCTATTTGAACGATTTCAACGATCTAAATGCTTTTAAAATGTTATTTTAGCAAAACAGCACGTTCCCGAGTTTAATCTGCGTTTTAACGCGTAAAACAGCATAAAAAAGACGAATTTTTATTATTCGTTTTTTTTAATATTGCTCTATTTGAACGATTTCAACGATCTAAAATGCTTGAAAATGCTTATTTTAGCAAAACAGCACCCTTTTAGTTAATCTGCGGGTTTTTAAAGCGTAAAACAGCATAAAACGACGAATTTTTAATTTGTTTTTTAAAATTTGCGTCTATTTGAACGATTTCAACGATCTAAAATGCTTGAAAATATTATTTTAGCAAAACAGCACGTTTTGAGTTTTTAAACTGCGTTTTAACGCGTAAAAAAGCATAAAACGACGAATTTTATTATTCGTTTTTATTAAATTTTTTCTATTTGAACGATTTCAACGATCTAAAATGCTTGAAAATGCTTATTTTAGCAAAAAAGCACGTTTTGAGCTTTAATCTGCGTTTTAACGCGTAAAACAGCATAAAAAACGACAAATTTTTTATTATTCGTTTTTATTAATATTGCTTCTATTTGAACGATTTCAACGATCTAAAAATGCTTGAAAATGCTTATTTTAGCAAAAACAGCAGTTTTGAGCTTTATTCTGCGTTTTAACGCGTAAGACAGCATAAAACGACGAAATTTTTATTATTCGTTTTTTTTAATATTGCGTCTATTTGGAACGATTTCAACGATCTAAAATGCTTGAAAATGCTTATTTTAGCAAAACAGCACGTTTTGAGTTTAATCTGCGTTTTAACGCGTAAAACAGCATAAAATGACGAATTTTTATTATTCGTTTTTATTAATATTGCTTCTATTTAAAAAGATTTCAACGATCTAAATGCTTGAAAATGCTTATTTTAGCAAAAAAAGCACCTTTGAGCTTTAATCTGCGTTTAACGGAAAAAAAATAAAAACGACGAAATTTATTATTCGTTTTATTAATATTGCTTCTATTTGAACGATTTCAACGATCTAAAATGCTTGAAAATGCTTATTTAGCAAAACAGCACGTTTTTGAGTTTAATCTGCGTTTAACGCGTAAAACAGCATAAAACGACGAATTTTTATTATTCGTTTTATTAATATTCGTCTATTTGAACGATTTCAACGATCTAAAATGCTTGAAAATGTTATTTTAGCAAAACAGCACGATTTTGAGTTTTAATCTGCGTTTTAACGCGTAAAAAGCATAAAACGACGAAATTCTTTTAATATTGTTTTTATTAATATTGCGTCTATTTGAACGATTTCAACGATCTAAATGCTTGAAAATGATTATTTTAGCAAAACAGACGTTTTAAAGCTTTAATCTGCGTTTTAACGCGTAAAACAGCATAAAAACGACGAATTTTATTATTCGTTTTATTAAATGCTTCTATTTAACGATTTCAACGATCTAAAAATGCTTGAAAATGCTTATTTTAGCAAACAGCACGTTTTGAGTTTAATCTGCGTTTTAACGCGTAAACAGCATAAAAACGACGAATTTTTATTATTCGTTTTTATTAATATTGCTCTATTTGAACGATTCAACGATCTAAAATGCTTGAAAATGCTTTTTTAGCAAAACAGCACGTTTTGAGTTTTAATCTGCGTTTTAAGCGGAAACAGCATAAAACGACAATTTTTTATTATTCGTTTTTATTAATATTGCTTCTATTTGAACGATTTCAACGATCTAAAATCTTGAAAATGCTTATTTTAGCAAAACAGCACGTTTTTAGTTTTAATCTGCGTTTTAACGCGTAAAACAGCATAAAAACGACGAAAATTTTTTTTATTCGTTTTTTTTATTGCTCTATTTAACGATTTAACGAAAACTTAAAATGTTTTTTAAAATGCTTTAATTTTTAGCAAAACAAAACAAAACGTTTTTGAAGCTTCAAAACTTTTTGCGCCCTTTTTTAATCGCGTAAAACAGCAAAAAAAACGACGAATTTTTATTATTCGTTTATTATATTTTTATTGGCGTCTTTAAAATTTTTTAACCGATTTCCAA
>NW_027049382.1:0-5370 GCF_025399875.1 Dalotia coriaria
TGGAATTTTTAAATTAAAATATTTTCAATTACGAAAAAAAGAATCAGACGAAAATAGTATCAGGATGGGATAACAATTGCATTTTGTTTCAGGTTGCAATCATTTATGCCACAAATAAAGCCGTTGCGATTATGTGCATATATGTATATATAATAATTTAAGGATTTATAGCTGAAAAGGAATTTAAATATATGTTTTTTATATACTGATTTGGGTTTTTGCTCGGTTTACAAACTTACAGCCAGGAAAATATATCTATATACTATGCGTGCGATTGTAATTGTATACCCCAAACTTATCAATTATATTCTAATGCTTGTCTTTATTTTATCCGAATTAAGATTTAATTGTTTCGAAGCAATTTTAACGCAGAAAAGGTAAACAAACATTTATATTTCATTGGACATCACGTCCAATGTTTGTATGTGTAGTGTCTAAACAGCCTTGCGATCTTACGTCGCACTGGAATTCGACCGGTTTGTTCTTATCTCATATTGTCAGGTGATTCGCGTACGATATTTGTGTATAGTTTTGTACTATATACGACCGTGTGATGGCGCCGCGTGTATCGTTTGCTCACGCTGCAGAAATAAAATTAGTTTCGCCGTATTCGACGGATGGTTCGCACCCCGGTTGTCGCGATTCTCCTTTCTTCGGATTTAATTTGGTAACTCGTATTACTTTGGGTGTTCTTAGTGATTACAGCTGACTACTGTGTCTCGCTAATTTATTTATCGCTTATAAGATGTTCGCGAAATGCAAGTTTTTTGGCATTTGTTCGTGAGCAGGGTGCCGACGGATGCCGTTTATGATTAAGTTTTACGGTAACCAGTAAAGTGAATAAAATAATATTCTCAACCACATTGACTGATTCTGTGTCCCCGTTTGTTTTTCTTTATTATCATATTTCCATAGGGTTTATAGGTTGTTATATTCATAAAAGTCATTAAATTGCATGGCATGTGTTGTCACTTAAACAGAAACGGTTTATTCTTATTTTTTTATTTTTGAAAAAAATTAGAAAATTGCACATTTAACACTTTTAAAAATATAACAAGAACGTTGATTTTTTGTTTATTTGGTTATATTGCAATTAATCGTAATTGTATAGTTGAATCTCATTTGGTATACCGTAGCGGTGGCGGTAAAAGTATCTCCCATTCAGGGCATCGGTAGAAGTGACTCGAATGTAGGTAACCGCATGAGGATGACTTTTTCTTCACTTAGATTTAAAATTTAACTAAGCATCTTATAGAGAATTGCCCGTAGATTAAGAATCTGCGATTCGTTTTTTTAAATCTTAATCCGTCTTGTTCTATCGAATTAAATATCGCTAAAATAATTGGTGAAAAAATCGGGCAATCCTTCATTTATAAGAAATTGAATTACATCATTCGTTTTTAAAATTTTTTATTATTTTTAATCAAATTCAGGAACTACTTTTTGGGTACTATTTATTGATGGCACTAGCATTTTAACAAAATTGTAAAATAGACATGTATTGTTATTTTTTAAACTATCTGCAAGCGCAGGCCTTGACATGAGAATTGTGTTTGTTTTGAATCCAACTTTCACTTTCTTATTACATTCGCGCGAGAATGTATCGCATAAGATTCCCTCACGCCGCATGTTAGCGCATCTTAGTTTAGTTTAGTTCGCAGGAAACACCCCAAAGCGATTTGCGCACAAGGTCGCGCGCCGTTGACGCACTGGCTATGCGCATCTCTTGCTTTCTTATCATAAACTTACGTCGTTCCTTGCACAGTTTGCAGCCAGTTTCGTGCCGGTCTCTGGTTGGTCTAGACGTATATTACGCGACTCGTATTGTTTGTCCGGACATCTCTTTCCAAATTCGTATTATATTCGATCATCAATCGACTATAGTAATATAATTTACTGTTTGCGCGTTTATTGTCCGAAATCCCGGGTTTAAAGTTATAGCTCCCATGTTGATTTGATATTATCATTGGGATGACCAATTGTGCTGGTGTAAGTACTCGATACTTTTAACTAAACAGCACGGATTGTTTCTTTTCTCCGTTATTGATTATAATATTACTAAATTGTATTAAATTTTTTTGTTTTAACTTATTTTTTTCTTTGTTTATTTACAGTATTAGCCGTGCCTGGGAGCCCCATGAGTTCTGCATTGGTAAGTTTATAATTAAATTACATATTTTTTTTCGTTTTTTTCTGCGCCTCCTTTTGTTTGGATTTACGAGTACGTTGTTTTAATTTTTCGTTCCATCCCAGTTGCAAATATATAAGATAGTTGCGTACTCGGTGATTCACTCAAAATTAACTGTTTAGTTTTTTTCCTTTGCACAAAAGCGCAAGAGTTGTACTTGAAGATGCAATTCAGCGGAAGTCCGTCTTAACCATCTATCCCTTTTGTCTCGCTTTTTAATTCCATTATTTCAGATTGCAGATTCTAAATCTTCCGGAATTTTTTTATAAAATAAGGTATTCAAATTGGAAAATAGGAGAGGTCGAGAATAATTCATAAACAAAAAAATTTTCTAGGACAATTCTTGTTTCATCTCGCAGAGGTTTTATTTTTATTTTTAGGAGAATTCCGAAAATTTCTTTTTTTTTATTTACGTATAATTCATAGATAGGACTAGCATCAAACAAAAATTGCTGATTAATCAACGTTTGGGTATAAATAACACCTGTATCTCCTGTTTGAAATTAGTTGCAAGAAAATTCCGGAACGCGAGTTATATTGGAAGTTGTGTGTGTGCGCCGTCGTACTCGTTTCGCTAGGAATTGTAGTTTTTAGCATTACACGCAACGCGGTGTCCATAAGTTCGGAATTTTTCCAGATGCAGAGTTTTTCTGTATCTCCTGTGTAGAAATTTTATTGCAAGAAAATTCCGTAACGCGTGTTATATAGAAAGTTGTGTGTGGCGCACTATACTTGTTGCGCTTAGGAATTGTAGTTTTGGTATAACACGCAAACTGGCGTTACAATAAGTTCGTGATAATTTTTCCCAGATGCAGAATTATATAAATTTTCATTTTTCCCGCTCCTTACCAAAACCTTGTAAGTTCATGATATTTTTTTCTTGACCAGACTATTTTCTTTTTTTAAAAATTGTCATTTTTATTGATACCACCTATATATTTGTTTTCCTCAATTTCCATCAATAATTGACATTTTTTTTTTATTTCAACTGTTTTCTTTCTTAAACTCTAGATTATCTTTTTGTAACCCTGTATATACTTTTCAATCTGCGAAAATGTGTTAAGTTTATTGTTGCAAGTTTTCTTTGGAAGTATGAATTTTTCTTTTTGGGAACACCCTGTACATTAGTTTTCCGTGATAAATAGTTATTTTCTAGTGCCTATGTGTTAGGGTTTATAATTTGGTACTTGCCTGTATGTGCGCGATGATGCAGGTCGTAAGTCCTGTTTCAATATGTCGGGATGATTTTGTTGACTTGTAAAAAACTAAACTTGTATTATTTTTCATTGTATTTATTAATAAAAAAAGTTAAGTATTATGTCTTATGCTTTGAATTGCCCTTCTATCATTTCAGTACGGAATCTAGAGAGTTCCCTCTCTCAGGGAAAGATCCCACTATAAAATTGTTAAGGTATCCTGTATGATTTGTGTACTCCATCTTACATTTCAGCTAGGTCAGAACTTGTAAAAATATTTTTTTAAATGTCCCTCTCTTGAGGGCGACTTAAAAATTAGAAATATTTTACAAGTCCTTATAAGGAGTTCCCTCTCTCTGGGTGATACCCCACCATAAAATTGTTGATATGCCTGGTATTTCGGGGGTGAAGCGCAGAACATCTAGGGTTAGGATGGGCCGGGGGCAATGGACGTATCGAAGCAGTGGACTGTCTTATAACGACACGTGCCAAAAATTTAAAATTCCGTCACCCCTATTTCTTTTCCCCGTACTCTCTTTCTCTTCTTTTTTTCCCCCTATTTCCCCTTTCTTCCCCTTTTGACTTCCCTTCCCCATCTTCTAATTCCTTTTGTTGCTCCGTACTCTGCTCTTCAACTTAAACTAACATTCGATTTTTGTGGTAAACCCATATTTCTTAAATTTCTTATTATTTAAAAAAACTTTTTCTACCTAAAGATTCGAACCACAAACCCCGAATCTCTAGCATGCTGCGTACACATGCCACCTGACCCCCAAGCCTCTATCCCAAAAGGTTATTCTTTCAGGTATAAATGTTGTTGTTTTGTTATTTTTAAAAAAACAACAACATTTATTACTTTTTTTGCATTTCAAATGTACTATCAAATGTGTCTTTTTCTAATTTGAAAACGAAAAAAAACAGACAAATATACTGAAAAATGTAATATTAAAAGTATAGTTTTCTGCAATCACATGAGTACTTTTAAAAATTTTTTAAAATTATTTTTTAAAATCTTATTTTCGAATATTTACTTATTCAACGGTTACCTCCTTTTCCCTTCTTCTGATAAAAACATTTCGTCCATGAAACATCTTCATAATTGTTTAATTCGTCGAATGTTAATGCTGCAGTTACCTACTCACTTTCTCTTAAAAAGTTCCACACAGGAACCAGTGGTTTCCAAATTAATATCATTACGCAAATAAAATCCTGGGACGGACTTTCTGACGTAAGATATCCGACGCCCGACGGCCAAAACGTGCGCCAAATTTTCAACTACACAATTTGACCCTGGCGTTTTTCGTAGCCGCACCGTCTGTTAATTTAAATGTTATCATTGCTGATCGCTTCAACAATCCACAAAAATCCAAAATACGCAAAAAAGTTGAAATCAACTTGTAACAAAACACTTTTTCCGAACAACATCGCCGATCGACAAACAAGGAAAAGATTTGCAGGCTACGTAAACGCAGATATGAAAATATAAAATTTCAATACTCACAATTTAATGCGGGCACAATTTTAACCCAGGTCCCTTCAACTCCTTGACATCTAAAACAAACACAAATCAGATGCGCTGTGATTTTGGGCTTTAATTTATTTTAATTCGCAAATTATATAAACTAAAAATTTATACACCTAAATATAAAGATAACAAAAAAGATAGTATGGTTTGTCGCGCTAACTAAGACGTCTGATCGCGTAAACCCCAAAAAAAATTTTTATCGGTTTCCCGCCAGTTAAACCTCACCCGATAAAAAAATTTTAAAAACGTTATCCCTCAAAAATTTATAGGAAATTCAATACCAAATCCGATATAAGAACGGTCCTTCGAAATCGGGTTCAGTTGCAACACCCCCAAAACCAGCAAAATTAGTTTTGTTTTTTTTTTTCTAACCCCGGAATTTTTGGAAAAAAAATTAAAAAAAAAATCTTTTTTAAAAAAAAACCCAAAAGGGTAAAAAGGCCCCAACCAAACCAAAAAAT
>NW_027049383.1:0-5368 GCF_025399875.1 Dalotia coriaria
ATTTTTAAAAAAAAAGGAATATTTAAAAAAAACGTAAAAAAATTCGGTTTATGCGTTTAGCTTAAAACGCGTTTTAAAATAAAATTTTTGAAAAATAATCTTTAAATTTAAATGGGAAATATTAAAAAAACGAATAATTTAAAAAACCCTTATAAAATTTCTCGTTAGCTTAAAACTTAAAACGCGTTCAAATAAATTTTCAGATTTTGCTAAATCTTTCAAATAGACGCAATATTAATAAAAACGAATAATAAAATTCGTTTTATGCTGTTTTACGCGTTAAACGCAGATTAAAGCTCAAAACGTGCTGTTTTGCTAAAATAAAAGCATTTTCAAGCATTTTAGATCGTTAAATCGTTCCAAATAGAGAAATTTAATAAAACGAAATAATAAAAATCGGTTTTATGCGTTTACGCGTTAAAACGCAGATTAAAACTCAAAACGTGCTGTTTTAAAGTTCAAACTTTCAAGCATTTTAGATTTTGAAATCGTTTCAAATAGACGCAATATTAATAAAAAAAAATAATAAAAAATCTCGTTTTTATGCTGTTTTTCGCGTTAAAACGCAATTAAAGTCAAACTGCTGTTTTGCTAAAATAACATTTTCAAGCATTTTAGATCGTTGAAATCTTCAAATAGAAGCAATATTAAAAAAAGAATAATAAAAATCGTCGTTTTATGCTGTTTTACGCGTTAAAACGCAGATTAAAACTCAAAACTGCTGTTTTGCTAAAATAACATTTTCAAGCAATTTTAGATCGTTGAAATCGTTCAGGAAATAGACGCAATATTAATAAAAACGAATAATAAAAATCGTCTTTTATGCTGTTTTACGCGTTAAAACGCAGATTAAAAGCTCAAAACGTGCTTTTTGCTAAATAACATTTTCAAGCATTTTAATCGTTGAAATCGTTAAATAGAGCAATATTAATAAAACGAATAAAAAAATATTTTTTATCTGTTTTACGCGTTAAAACGCAGATAAAGCTCAAAACGTGCTGTTTTGCTAAAATAATCATTTTCAAATTTTAGATCGTTGAAATCGTTCAAATAGACGCAATATTAATAAAAACGAATGATAAAAAATTTCGTCGTTTTATGCTGTTTTACGCGTTAAAACGCAGATTAAAGCTCAAAACGTGCTGTTTTGCTAAAATAATCATTTTCAAGATTTTAGATCGTTGAAATCGTTCAAATAGAAGCAATATTAATAAAAACGAATAATAAAAAATTCGTCGTTTTATGCTGTTTTACGCGTTAAAACGCAGATTAAAAGCTCAAAACGTGCTGTTTTGCTAAAATTAGCATTTTCAAGCATTTTAGATCGTTGAAATCGTTCAAATAGAAGCAATATTAATAAAAACGAATAATAAAAATTCGTCGTTTTTATGCTGTTTTACGCGTTAAAACGCAGATTAAAGCTCAAAACGTGCTGTTTTGCTAAAATAATCATTTTCAAGCATTTTAGATCGTTGAAATCGTTCAAATAGACGCAATATTAATAAAAACGAATAATAAAAATTTCGTCGTTTTTATGCTGTTTTACGCGATAAAACGCAGATTAAAGCTCAAAACATGCTGTTTTGCTAAAATAAGCATTTTCAAGCATTTTAGATCGTTGAAATCGTTCAAATAGAAGCAATATTAATAAAAACGATAATAAAAATTCGTCGTTTTATGCTGTTTTACGCGTTAAAACGCAGATTAAAGCTCAAAACGTGCTGTTTTCTAAAATAAGCATTTTCAAGCATTTTAGATCGTTTGAAATCGTTCAAATGAAGCAATATTAATAAAACGAATAATAAAAATTCGTCGTTTTTATGCTGTTTTACGCGTTAAAGGCAGATTAAAGCTCAAAACGTGCTGTTTTGCTAAAATAATCATTTCAAGCCTTTTAGATTGTTGAAATCGTTCAAATAGACGCAATATTAATAAAAACGAATAATAAAAATTTCGTCGTTTTATGCTGTTTTACGCGTTAAAACGCAGATTAAAGACTCAAAACGTCTGTTTTGCTAAAATAACATTTTCAAGGGTTTTAGATCGTTGAAATCGTGCAAATAAACGCAATATTAATAAAAACAATATTAAAATTTCGTCGTTTTATGCTGTTTTACGCGTTAAACGCAGATTAAACTCAAAACGTGCTGTTTGCTAAAATAAATTTTCAAGCATTTAGATCCTGAAATGGATCAAATAGAAGCAATATTAATAAAACGAATAATAAAAATTTCGTCGTTTTATGCTGTTTTAGCGTTAAAACGCAATTAAAACTCAAACGTGCTGTTTTGCTAAAATAATCATTTCAAGCATTTTTAGATCGTTGAAATCGCATAAAACGACGAATTTTTATTATTCGTTTTTTATATTGCTTCTATTTGAACGATTTCAACGATGCTAAAATCTTATTTACGAAACCACGTTCAACAGCAATCTACGTTTTAACTGCGTAAACAAAAACGACATATTATTCGTTCATAATATTGCGTCTGGCGTTTTCAACGATCAAAATAACGAAAATGATTATTTTAACAAAAGCAACGTTTTAACATCGAGTTTTAACGCGTAAATACAAAACGACAGATTGTATTCGTTATTAAAATATTGCGTCTGTTAACGATCATAAAATGGCGAAAATGACGCCAAACAGCAGCGTGTGGCATCTGGTTGCAACGCGGCAAAACGCAAACGACGAAGTATTATTCGTTTAGTAATATTGCGTCTGATCGATTTCAACGATCTCGAAAATGATTGATACACAAAACAACCGTTTCGACTAATCTACGTTTTAACAAACGGCATAAACGACAGTATTGTGGTTTTATAAATATTGCGTCTGTTGACGATTTCAGACGATCTATAATAACTGAAATGTTATTTTAACACGCACGCGTTTTGGAATCTGTTTTTAACGCGTAAGCACATAAAACGACAATTTATTCGTTTTTATTAATATTGCTTCTGCGAACGATTTCAACGATCTAAAATAACTTGAAGCAAAACGGCCGTTTGAGCTTTATCTGCGTTTAAACGCGTAAAACGGCATAACGACGTTTACTTAGTCGTTTTATTAATATTGCGTCTTTAAACGTTTTCGGCGATGCAAAAAACTGATGACACAGCGAAACGCAGCGTTTTGCTTTAATCTGCGTTTTTAACGCGTAGAATAAAACGACAATTAATTCGTTTTTATTAATATTACTTCTATTTGAACGTTTCAACGATCTAAATAGCAGCATATTTCACAAGAGCGTACGTTTTGACAATCTGCGTTTTAACGCGCAGGTAAGCAAAAACGACGAATTTATGATTGTTTTTATTAATATTGCGTCTATTGAACGATTTACGATGCGAAAATACATTTGCAACACAGCGTTTGTAATCCGTTTTTAACGCGTAAAGTCATAAACGACGAATTTCATTATTTGTTTTTTTAGTATTTGCTTATTGAACCATTTCAACGATCAAACTAAAATGACTTATTTTAGCAAAACCGCGTTTTGACAATCTGCGTTTTAACGCGTAACTAACATAAGAACGACGAATTTTTATTCGTTTTATTAATTGCGTCTGTTGGTGTTCATCGATCTAAAATGCAATGATTATTTTAGCAAAACAGCGTTTTGAGCATCTGCGTTTTAACGCGTAAAACATAAAACGACAATTTTATTATTCGTTTTTCTTAATATTGCGTCTGTTGAACGATTTCAACGATAAAACGAAAAGATTATTTTAGCAAAACGGCACGTTTAATCTGCGTTTTAACGCGTAAACGGGTAAAAACGACGAATTTATTATTCGTTTTTATTAATATTGCGTCTATTTGAACGATTTCAGCGATGAAAAATGGCGAAATGACTTATTTTGCAAAGCCGCACGTTTTGGCTTTAATCTGCGTTTTGCGCGTAAAACAGCATAAAACGACGAAATTTTATTGTGTTTTTATTAATATTGCGTCTATTTGAACGATTTCACGATCAAAAATGCGAAAATGATTATTTTAGCAAAACGGCACGTTTTGGCTTTAATCTGCGTTTTAACGCGTAAACAGCATAAAACGACGAAATTTATTATTCGTTTTATTGATTGCGTCTGTTGACATTTCACGATAAAATCAAAATGATTATTTTGAAACACGTTTTAGTCGTTTTGGCGTAAAACAGCATAAAACGACGATTTTATTCGTTTTTATAATATTGCTTCTGTTGAACGATTTCAGCGATAAATCGAAAATGCCTATTTTACAAAACGCCGTTTGAGCTATCTGCGTTTAAACGCATAAAACGCATAAAACGACGAAATTTTTTTTATTCGTTTTTTATTAATATTGCGTCTTTGAACGATTTTTCCCATTAAAGCGAAAAAGAATTTTAACAAACAGCACGTTTTTGGGTTTTCTGCGGAAAGCGTAAAAGCATAAAACGACAATTTTTTTTTAAATTTTTTTTTTATTAATATTTGCTTTTTGTTTTAACGTTTTAACGTCTAAAAAGGGGAAAATCATTTTTTCAAAAAGGGACATTTTTAAACTTTTAATTTCGTTTTTTTAAAGCGTAAAACGCATAAAAAAGAAAAAAATTTTTTTGTTTTTATTAAATTTCGTCTTTTGGGTTTCCCCATTTTAAAAAACTTGAAAATCTTTTTTCAAACAGCACTTTTAACTTTTAAACTGCGTTTTCGCGTAAAAAAAACAAAAAAAGAAGAAATTGTTATTATTCGTTTTTTTTAAATTTTTGCGTCTTTAACATTTCCCGCGATTAAAAAAAAACTTGAAAAAAATTATTTTTCAAAACAGCACGTTTTTAAACTTTTTGCGTTTTTTTGGGTAAAACGCATAAAACGACGAAATTTTTTTTTTCGTTTTTTTTTAATATTTTCTTCCCATTTGAACGATTTCCCCGTCTAAAAAGGGGAAAAAGCCTATTTTTGGAAAACACGTTTTTTTAGCTTTTTCTGCGTTTGGGGGGGTTAAAAAAAGCATAAAAAAAAAGACGAAAATTTTTTTTATTTATTTTTTTTTAAATTTTTTGCGTCTATTTGGGATTTCAACGTTAAAATGGGGAAAATTTATTATTTTGAAAACGGGACGTTTTTACCCAATCTGCGTTTTTCGCGTAAAACCCCGCATAAAAACGACGGAATTTTTTTTATTCGTTTTTTTTTATTGCTTCTATTTGAACAAATTTTAACGATCTAAAATGCTTGAAAATGCTTATTTTTGGGAAAACGGGACGTTTTTATTTTTAAACCCTTTTAACGCTTTAAAAAGCATAAAAAAGAAAAAAATTTTTTTATTCGTTTTTATTTAAAATTGCGTCTGGCTTTGAAAACGGAATTTTCAAAGGCCCTTTTTAAAATTTCTTTTGAA
>NW_027049384.1:0-5364 GCF_025399875.1 Dalotia coriaria
CCTTTTTTGGCGAAAAAAAGCATTTTCAACTTTTAGATCGTTGAAATCGTTCAAATAGACACAATAAAAAAAAAAACGAATAATAAAAATTTTGTCGTTTTTATGCTTTTTTTACGCGTTAAAACGCAGAATAAAGCTCAAACGTGCTGTTTTGCTAAAATATGCATTTTAAGCATTTTAGATCGTTGAAATCGTTCAAATAGACGCAATATTAATAAAAACGAATAATAAAAAATTTTGTCGTTTTTATGCTGTTTTACGCGTTAAAACGCAGATTAAAGCTCAAATCGTGCTGTTTTTCTAAAATAAGCATTTTCAAGCATTTTAAATGTTGAATCGTTCAAATAGAAGCAATATTAATAAAAACGAATAATAAAAAATTCGTCGTTTTTATGCTGTTTTACGCGTTAAAAAGCAGATTAAAACTCAAAACGTGCTGTTTTGCTTAAAATAAGCATTTTCAAGCTTTTTTGATCGCTGAAATCGTTCAAATAGACGCAATAAAAAAAAAAAGCAAATAATAAAAATTTCGTCGTTTTATGCTGTTTTTCGCGTTAAAACGCAGAATAAAGCTCAAAACGTGCTGTTTTGCAAAATAAGCATTTTCAAACATTTTGATCGTTGAAATCGTTCAAATAGACGCAATATTAATAAAAACGAATAATAAAAAATTTGTCGTTTTTTTTGCTGTTTTACGCGTTAAAACGCAGATTAAAACTCAAAACTGCTGTTTTGCAAAATAAAGCATTTTTTGATCGTTGAAATCGTTCAAATAGAAGCAATATTAATAAAAAAAGAATAATAAAATTTCGTCGTTTTTTATGCTGGGCGTTAAAGCGTTTAAACCAAAAAGTGCTGTTTTGCAAAATAAGCATTTTCAAAAATTTTAGATCGTTGAAATCGTTCAAATAGACGCAATAAAATAAAAACGAATAATAAAAATTTCGTCTTTTTTTGCTGTTTTGCGTTAAAACGCGGGGAAAAAACTCAAAAAGTGCTGTTTTTCTAAAATAAGATTTTCCGCATTTTTAATCGTTGAAAACGTTCAAATAGCGCAATATTAATAAAAACGAATAATAAAAATTTCGTGTTTTTTTGCTGTTTTTTAAACGCAGAATAAAGCTCAAAACGGCTGTTTTTCTAAAATAAAAACATTTTCAAGCATTTTAGATCGTTGAAATCGTTCAAAAGACAATATTAAAAAAACGAATAATAAAAATTCGTTTTTATGCTGTTTTTCGCGTTAAAACGCAGATTAAAACTCAAAACGTGCTGTTTTTTCTTAACATTTTCGCATTTTAGATCGTTAAAAACGTTCAAATAAATCAATATTAATAAAAACGAATAATAAAAATTCGTTTTTTATGCTTTTTTTACAAAAAAAAACCGTTTTGTAAAAAAGCTTTTTTTAAAAAACATTTTAACTTTTTAAACGTTTAAATGCAAATAAAAAATTTAAAAAAAACGTTTAAAAAGCCGTTTTTTTGCGTTTTACGCGTTAAAACCAATTTCAAAATTTTTTTGCTTTTAAAAAAAAATTTTTAACATTTTTTAAAGGAAAATTTAAAAACGAATATTTAAAAAACGTTAAAAATTTCGCGTTTTAGCCGCGTTAAAACCAATTGCTAAAAAAGGGGTTTTTTTTTAAAAAAAATTTTAACTTTTAAAAGTTAAACCTTTAAAAAAAAAAAATAAAACGAAAAATTTTCGCTTTTGCGTTTTGGTTAAAACGGTTGCTAAAATTGGGTTTTTCAAAATAAAATTTTCCTTTAAATGGAAAAAAAAACGAATAAAAAAAAAAACGTATTTTTTCGGTTTTTATTGTTTTTAAATTAAAACGGGTGCTAAAAGTTCTTTTGCTAAAAAAAAGCATTTTAAAAGATTTAAATCGTTTTAAGCTTTAATAAAAAAGAAAATAAAAACTCTTTTTTCTGTTTTTGCTTAAAAGCATTAAATTCGGGTTTTTTAAACATTTTGTATTTTTAAAAGTTAAATTTAAATGAAACTTTTAAAAAAGAAAATAAAAAAAGCGTTTTTTTAGCTTTTTTCGCTTAAAAACTTAAAGCTAAAACTTCTTTTTTTTTTAAAATACGATTTTAATTTTTTTCGTTAAAACTAAAGCTAAAAAAAAAAAAATAAAACGTCGTTTTTTGCTTTTTAGCTTAAAAAAGATTAAAAATCAAAAGGCTTTTTTAAAAAAAAATTTTTGCTTTTAAACGTTTTAACGTTAAAAAACGCAAATTAATAAAACGTTAAAAAAAGCTTTTTTTGCTTTTTCCCTTAAAACCGTTAAATAAAACTTTTTTCAAAAAAAATTTTCAAGTTTTTAATCGTTAAACGTTAAAAGGGGAATAAAAATAAAACGAAATTTTTTTGTTTTTAAGCTTTTTAGCGTTAAAAACGCAAATAAAAAACCCAAAAGTGTTTTGGTTTTAAAAAAACTTTTTCAACTTTTAGCGTTAAACGTTCAAAAAAAAGCTTTTAAAAAAATTAAAAAGATTTTAGTGTTTCCCTTAAAAGCAATTAAAAAAAAGGCGTTTTAAAATGCATTTTAACATTTTAACCCTTAAACGTTAAATAAAAATTTCGAAAATAAAAATTTCGGTTTTAGTGTTTTGGGGAAACGTTAAATAAAACTTTTGTTTTCTAAAAAAAAATTTTTTTGCTTTTAACGTTAAACTTTAAATAAAAATTTTTAAAAAACAAAAATTAAAAAAGTCGATGTGACCCTTAAAAAGTTAAATAAAAAACCGTTTTTTAAAAAAAATTTTAAGCTTTTTTGCGTTAAACGCAAATAAACTTTAAAAAAAAATTAAAATTCGCTTTTAGCTTTTTTTACCCTTAAAACGCGATTAAAATAAAAAGGTTTTTTAAAATAAGTTTTCGCTTTTAGCGTAAAACGTTAAATAACGCAATTTTAAAAAAAAAAAATTAAAAAAAATTGTCGTTTTTTTTCTTTACGTTAAAAGGGTTAAATAAAACGTCGTTTTTCGAAAAAAAACATTTTTAAATTTTTAACGTTTTGTTTTAAAAACCTTTTAAAAAAAAATTAAAAATTTCGTTTTTATGCTTTTATTAAAACGAATTAAAATAAAAAAAGTCTTTTTTGTTTTTAAAACATTTTAAAACTTTTGTGTGTGTTAAATAAACAAAATTTTAAAAAACAATTAAAAAATTTCTTTTTTTTTCTTTAATTTAAAAAGGTTAAAAAAAATTTTTTTTTTTGTTAAAATAAAACTTTTAAACTTTTGTTTAAATTTCAAATAAAAAAATTTAAAAACGAATAATAAAAAAACCCCCTTTTTTTTTTTTCGCGTTAAAAACGTTAAAAAAAAACGGGTTTTTCAAAAAAAAGTTTTCAAACATTTTGATTTAAATCGTTAAAAGGCCCAAATTAAAAAAAAATAAAAAAAAATTTTTTTTTGTTTTTTGCGTTAAAAAGCGTTAAAACCAAAATTGGTTTTAAAATGTTTTCAAGCATTTTTTTGATCGTTGAAACCCTTCAAAAAAAAATTTAAAAAAAAAAAATAATAAAAAATTCGCCTTTTTTTTGCTGTTTTACGGTTAAAACGCAGATTTAAAAAACAAAACTGGTGTTTTTCTAAAATAAGCATTTTCAGCATTTTAGATCGTTGAAATCGTTCAAATGCGCAATAAAAATAAAAAAGAATAATAAAAAATTTCGTCGTTTTTTTGCTGTTTTACGGTTAAAACGCAAAAAAAAGCTCAAAACTCGTTTTGCTAAAAAAAGCATTTTCAAAAATTTTAATCGTTGAAATCGTTCAAATAGAGCAAATTTTAAAAAAAACGAATAATAAAAATTTTGTCGTTTTTTTGCGTTTTCGCGTTAAAACGCAGATTAAAACCCAAACGTGCTGTTTTGCTAAAAAAAGCATTTTCAAGTTTTTAAATCGTTGAAATCGTTCAAATGACAATAAATAAAAACAATAATAAAAATTCGTCGTTTTTTTGCTGTTTTTCGCGTTAAAAAGCGAAAAACTCAAAAGTGTTTTTTAAAAAAAAAGCATTTTAACTTTTTTTCGTTAAATGCAAATAAAATAAAAAAAAAAAAATTTTTGTCGTTTTTAGCGTTTTACGCGTTAAAACCAAAAAACTCCTTTTTTTTGCAAAATAAGCATTTTTAACTTTTGAAACGTTCAATTTAAAGGGAAAAAAATAAAAACGAATAATAAAAATTTGTCGTTTTTTTGCTGTTTTTTCGCGTTAAAACGCAGATTTAAAATCCGTGCTGTTTTGCTAAAAAAAGCATTTTCAAACATTTAGATCGTTGAAATCGTTCAAATAGAAAATAAAAAAAACGAATAATAAAATTTTGCGTTTTTTTTTGTTTTCGGTTAAAACGCAGAATAAAGTTTAAAACGTGCTGTTTTGCTAAAATAAGCATTTTCAAGCATTTTAGATCGTTGAAATCGTTCAAATAGACGCAATATTAATAAAAACGAATAATAAAAATTCGTCGTTTTATGATGTTTACGCGTTAAAACGCAGATTAAAGCTCAAAACGTGCTGTTTTGCTAAAATAAGCATTTTCAAGCATTTTAGATCGTTGAAATCGTTCAAATAGACGCAATATTAATAAAAACGAATAATAAAAATTCGTCGTTTTATGCTGTTTTACGCGTTAAAACGCAGAATAAACTCAAAACGTGCTGTTTTGCTAAAATAAGCATTTTAAACATTTTAGATCGTTGAAATCGTTCAAATAAAGCAATATTAATAAAAACGAATAATAAAAATTCGTCGCTTTTATGATGTTTTAGCGTTAAAACGCAGATTAAAAGCTCAAAACGTGCTGTTTTGCTAAAATAAGCATTTTCAGCATTTTAGATCGTTGAAATCGTTCAAATGAGCAATATTAATAAAACGAATAATAAAAATTCGTCGTTTTTATGTGTTTTACGCGTTAAAACGCGATAAAGCTCAAAACGTGCTGTTTTGCTAAAATAAGCATTTTAAGCATTTTAGATCGTTGAAATCGTTCAAATAAGCAATATTAATAAAAACGAATAATAAAAATTCGTCGTTTTATGTGTTTTACGCGTTAAACGCAGATAAAACTCAAAACGTGCTGTTTGCTAAAATAAGCATTTTCAAGCATTTTAGATCGTTGAAATCGTTCAAATAAAGTATTAAAAACGATAATAAATCGTCGTTTTTGTAGTAAGCAGATTTAAAAGCTTTTTAATAAAAAAAAACGCAATTAAAAAAATAAATTCGTCTCGTTTTATAAATTTTCAATAGCATTTTCAAGCATTTAGATCGTTAAATCGTTCAAATAGAAGCAGAATTAAAACTTTTCAAAACGTGCTGTTTTTTGATAAATAATTTTAAACATTTTCAAGC
>NW_027049385.1:0-5361 GCF_025399875.1 Dalotia coriaria
AAATGCTTGAAAAGCTTATTTTAGCAAAACAGCGTTTTGAGCTTTAATCTGCGTTTTAACGTAAAACCATAAAACGACGAAAATTTTTTAATACGTTTTATTATATTGCGTCTTTGAACGATTTAACGATTAAAAGCTTGAAAATCTTATTTTAAAAACAGCACGTTTTGAGCTTTAATCTGCGTTTAACGCGTAAAAGCATTAAAAACGACGAATTTTTATTATTCGTTTTATTAATATTGCTCTATTTGAACGATTCAACGATCTAAAATGCTTGAAAATGCTTATTTGAAAACAGCACGTTTTGAGCTTTTAATCTGCGTTTTAAGCGTAAAACACATAAAACGACGAAATTTTTATTATTCGTTTTTTTTAATATTGCGTCTATTTGAACGATTTCAACGATCTAAAATGCTTGAAAATGCTTATTTTAGCAAAACAGCACGTTTTGAGCTTTAATCTGCGTTTTAACGCGTAAAACAGCATAAAACGACGAAATTTTTATTATTGTTTTTATTAATATTGCGTCTATTTGAACGATTTCAACGATCTAAAATGCTTGAAAATGCTTATTTTAGCAAAACAGCACGTTTTGAGCTTTAATCTGCGTTTTAACGCGTAAAACAGCATAAAACGACGAATTTTATTATTCGTTTTTATTAATATTGCTTCTATTTGAACGATTTCAACGATCAAATGCTTGAAAATGCTTATTTTAGCAAAACAGACGTTTTGAGCTTTAATCTGCGTTTTAACGCGTAAAACAGCATAAAACGCGATTTTTATTATTCGCTTTTTTATTAATATTGCTTCTATTTGAACGATTTAACGATCTAAAATCTTGAAAATGCTTATTTTAGCAAAACAGCACGTTTGAGCTTTAATCTGCGTTTTAACGCGTAAAACGCATAAACGACGAATTTTTATATTCGTTTTTTAATATTGCGTCTATTTGAACGATTTCAACGATCTAAAATGCTTAAAATGCTTATTTTAGCAAAACAGCACGTTTTGAGTTTAATCTGCGTTTTAACGCGTAAAACAGCATAAAACGACAAATTTTTATATTCGTTTTTATTAATATTGCTCTATTTGAACGATTTCAACGATCTAAAATGCTTGAAAATGCTTATTTTAGCAAAACAGCACGTTTTGAGCTTTAATCTGCGTTTTAACGCGTAAAACAGCATAAAACGACGAAATTTTTTATTTCGTTTTTATTAATATTGCTTCTATTTGAACGATTTCAACGATCTAAAATGCTTGAAAATGCTTATTTTAGCAAAACAGCACGTTTGAGCTTTAATCTGCGTTTTAACGCGTAAAACAGCATAAAACGACGAAATTTTTATTATTCGTTTTATTAATATTGCTTCTATTTGAACGATTTCAACGATCTAAAATGCTTGAAAATGCTTATTTTAGCAAAACAGCACGTTTTGAGCTTTAATCTGCGTTTTAACGCGTAAACAGCATAAAACGACGAATTTTTATTATTCGTTTTTATTAATATTGCGTCTATTTGAACGATTTCAACGATCTAAAATGCTTGAAAATGCTTATTTTAGCAAAACAGCACGTTTTGAGCTTTTTTTCTGCGTTTTAACGCGTAAAACAGCATAAAACGACGAAATTTTTATTATTCGTTTTTATTAATATTGCTTCTATTTGAACGATTTCAACGATCTAAATGCTTGAAAATGCTTATTTTAGCAAAACAGCACGTTTTGAGCTTTAATCTGCGTTTTAACGCGTAAAACAGCATAAAAACGACGAAAATTTTTTTTATTCGTTTTTATTAATATTGCGTCTATTTGAACGATTTCAACGATCTAAAATGCTTGAAAATGCTTATTTTAGCAAAACAGCACGTTTTGAGCTTTAATCTGCGTTTTAACGCGTAAAACAGCATAAAACGACGAATTTTTGGCTATTCGTTTTATTTTGCTGGGTGCCTATTCTGGAACGATCGATCTGCAGCTTGAAAATGCTTATTTTAGCAAAACAGCACGTTTTGAGTTTTTAATCTGCGCTTTAACGCGCGTAAAACAGCATAAAAACGACGAATTTTTATTATTCGTTTTTATTACTAGTTTTCTATTTGAACGATTTCAACGATCTAAAATGCTTGAAAATGCTTATTTTAGCAAAACAGCACGTTTTGAGCTTTATTCTGCGTTTTAACGTAAAACAGCGCATAAAAACGACGAAATTATTATTATCTGTTTTATTAATATTGCGTCTATTTGAACGTGATTTCAACGATCTAAAAATGCTTGAAAATGCTTATTTTAGCAAAAACAGCACGTTTTGAGCTTTAATCTGCGTTTTAACGGCAAAACAGCATAAAATGACGAAATTTCTTTTATTATTCGTTTTTAATATTGCTTCTATTTGAACGATTTCAACGATCTAAAATGGTTGAAAATGCTTATTTTAGCCCAAAAAAGCCGTTTGACTTTAATCTGCGTTTTTAAAGCGTAAAAAAAGCAAAAAAGACGAATTTTAAATTTTTCGTTTTTATTAAAAATTTGGCCCATTTTAACGATTTTAACGTTCTAAAATGCCCTTAAAAATTTTTTTTAGCAAAAACAGCACGTTTTGGGCTTTATTCTGCTTTTTTAAAGCGTAAAAATAAAAACGGCCCGGCCCTTATTTTGTTTTTTATTTAAAATTCGTCTATTTGAACGGTTTTAAAACGATCAAAATGGGGGAAAATTATTTTTAGCAAAACGGGGCCTTTTTAGCTTTAATCCCGCAAAACCCTAAACAGGGATAAAAAAGGGGGGGTTTTTTTTTTTATTCGTTTTTTTAATTTTTTGCTTCTATTTAAACGATTTCCAAAGTCTAAAATGGGTTTAAAAAGCTTATTTTAGCAAAAAAGCACGTTTTTAGCTTTTAAAACTTCGTTTTTTAAAGCGTAAAAACAAAAAAGGAAAATTATTCGTTTTTTTTTTTTTTAATTTGCTTCTGTTTTAACGGTTTTTAACGATCCCCAAAACGAAAAAGCTTATTTTAGCAAAACAGCTCGTTTGAGCTTTTTAAACTGCGTTTTAACGCGTAAAACAACATAAAAAAGACGTTTTTTTTTGTTTTATTTAAAATTTTCGTCTTTTGAACGATTTCCAGCGATCTAAAATGCGAAAATGCTTTTTTTAGCAAAACAGCACGTTTTAAGGGTTTATTCTGCGGTTTTTGGGGAAAAAAGCATAAAAACGACAAATTTTTTTATTCGTTTTTTTTTTTTGCGTCTTTTGAACGATTGCAACGATCTAAAAACGAAAATGCTTTTTAGCCAAAAAAGCACGTTTTGACCAAAACTTTTAACGCGTAAAAAAGGGAAAAAAAGGGGGTGCTTATTCGTTTTTTATTAATATTGCTTCTTTTGGGAAAGTTTTAACGTTTTTGGGGAAAATGCTTTTTTCAAAAAAGGGACGATTTGACTTTTAATTCGTTTTTGCTAAAAAAAACATAAAACGACGAAATTTTTATTTTTGTTTTTTTTTAAGGGGTCTATTTGAACGATTTCAACGATCTAAAATCTTGAAAATGCTTATTTTTGCAAAACGGCCCTTTTGGGGGCTTTTTCTGCGTTTTTAACCCTAATCAACATAAAACGGCGATTTTTTTTTATTCGTTTTTTTTTTTAATATTCTTCCTTTTGGGCGGGTTTTTTCGATTTAAAAAGCTTTTAAAAAGCTTTTTTAAAAAAGGCCCTTTGGGCTTTTTCGCGTTTTGCGTAAAACGGGCCGCGAAATTTTTTTATTTTGTTTTTTTTGTTTGGTTTTTTGGGCGGTTTTTTTGGTTTAAAAGGGAAAGCTTTTTTCAAAACCGGGGCCCTTTTGGAAGGGGTTTTTGCGGAACCGGCCAAAAAAGCCAAAAAAGGGGAATTTTTTTTTATTCGTTTTTATTAATTTGCTTCTTTTGAACGATTTCAACGTCTAAAATGCTTGAAAATGCTTATTTTAAACAAACAGCCTTTTGGGGGTTTTTAAACTGCGGTTTTTAAATCGTAAAACAGCAAAAAGTAAAATTTTTTTTATTCGTTTTTTTTAATTTTTTCTATTTGAAAGGTTTTTAAAGATCTAAAATGCTTAAAAAAAAGCTTATTTTAAACAAAACAGCACGTTTTGGGGCTTTAATCTGCGTTTTTAACCCCAGCATAAAAACGACGATTTTTATTATTCGTTTTATTAATTTCGTCTTTTGGGGCGATTTCCGTCAAAAAGCTGGGAAAATCTTATTTTAGCCGGGACGTTTTGAGCCAATCTCGTTTTTAAAGCGTAAACAACATAAAACGACGGAAATTTTTTTTTATTCGTTTTTTTTAATATTTTGGGGTCTTTTGGGGAAAGATTTCAACGATCTAAAATGCTTGAAAAGTTTTTTTGGGGGGAAAAAAGCACGTTTTGACTTTTTCCGGTTTTTAACCCTAAAACAAATAAAAAAGACGGAAATTTTTTTTATTCGTTTTTTTTAAATTTCGTCTATTTGGAAAGATTTCAACGTCCTTTGTGGGAAAAAGCTTATTTTAGCAAAACGGCGTTTTGGACTTTTAAACTGCGTTTTTAAAGCCAAAAAAAACATAAAAACGGGGGTTTTTTTATTCGTTTTTTTTAAATTGGGTTCTATTTGAACGTTTCCGTTAAAAAGTTGGGAAAAAGCTTATTTTTAAAAAAACGGGACCTTTTGGGGGCTTTTTTGCGTTTTTAACTCGTAAAACAACTAAAACGGTAAATTTTTTTTTATTCGTTTTTTTTTAATTTCTATTTGAACGATTTAAAAGTTTGCGAAAATGCTTTTTTCCGGGCGTTTTGGGGGCTTTAATCTGCGTTTTAACGCGTAAACGGGATAAAAAAGACGGGGGAAATTTTTCGTTTTTTATTAATATTGCGTCTTTTGGGGAAAGATTTCCCAAAGGTCTTGGAAAAAGCTTTTTTTTTTGAAAACAGCACGTTTTTTAGCTTTTAATCTGCGTTTTTAAAGCGTAAAAAAAACATAAAAAAGACGAAATTTTTTTTTTCGTTTTTTTTAAATTTGCGTCATTTGAACATTTTAACGGTCCAAAAAGGGGGTGGGATTTAGCAAAACCCGCCGTTTTGAGGGTTTAATCTGCGTTTTTAACCCTAAAAAAATAAAACGGCGGAAATTTTTTTTTATTCGTTTTTATTAAAATTTCGTCCCTTTTGAAAGATTTCAACGATCTAAACTGGCGAAAGTAATTTTAGCAAAACAGCGTTTTGAGCCAAAACCGCTTTAACGCCCCAAACGGGAAAAAGGCGAATTTTTTTTTTATTCGTTTTTTTTTTAAAATTCCTTTTGAACGTTTCCCATCTAAAATGCTTTAAAAGGTTAAAATTT
>NW_027049386.1:0-5359 GCF_025399875.1 Dalotia coriaria
AAAAAATTTTCCGTCGTTTTTTTTGCTGTTTTTTTCGCGTTAAAACGCAGAATAAAGCTCAAAAAGTGCTGTTTTCTTAAAATAAGCATTTTCAAGCATTTTTTGATCGTTGAAATCGTTTTAAATAGACGGGAATATTTAAAAAAAACGAATAATAAAAAATTCGTCGTTTTTTAAGCTGTTTTACGCGTTAAAAAGCAGATTAAAGCCTTTAAAATGCTGTTTTGCTTAAAAAAGCATTTTTAAGCATTTTAGATCGTTGGGAAACCCTTCAAATAGAAGCAATATTAATAAAAAAAAGAATAATAAAAAAAATTTTTGTCGTTTTTTTGTTTTTTCGCGTTAAAACGCAGAAAAAGCTCAAAACGTGCTGTTTTTTTAAAATAAGCATTTTCAAGCATTTTAGATCGTTGAAATTTGTTTTAAAAAAGAAGCAATATTAATAAAAAAGAATAATGAAACGTCGTTTTTTTTGTTTTTTTACGCGTTAAAAAGGGAGATTAAAAAACTCAAAACGTGCTTTTTGGGTTTTTAAAAAACATTTAACATTTTAGATCATTGAAATCGTTCAAATAGACGCAATATTTAAAAAAAAGAAAAAAATAAAAAATTTTCGTTTTTTCGTTTTCCGTTAAAACGCAGATTAAAACTCAAAAACGTGCTGTTTTTCTAAAATAAAACATTTTTTAAGCATTTTAGATCCCTTGAAACCCTTCCAAAAAAGAGCAATAAAAAAAAAAAACCCCCCCAAAAAAAAAAATTTCGTCGTTTTTTTGCTGTTTTACGCGTTAAAAAGCAGAATAAAACTCAAAACGTGCTGTTTTTTCTAAAAATAAGCATTTTTTAAGCATTTTAGATCGTTTTTAAATCGTTCAAATGGGGCCAAATTAATAAAAACGAATAATAAAAATTTCGTCCCTTTTTTTTGCTGTTTTTTCGCTTAAAAAAACCCCGATTAAAACCCAAAAAGGGGTTTTTTCTAAAAAAAGCATTTTTGCGTTTTTAAACGTTGAAATCGTTCAAATAAAACAAAAAATAAAAAAAGAATAATAAAAATTCGTCGTTTTTTTGTTTTTTTTACGCCCTTAAAACCCAGATTTAAACTCAAAACGTTGTTTTGCTAAAAAAAACATTTTTTAAAAACATTTTAGGGTCGTCGAAACGTTTATATAGACGCAATATTAATAAAAAAAGAATAAAAAAATTTCGTCGTTGTTATGTTTTTTTACGCGTTAAAACGCTGATTAAACCCCCAAAACGGGTGTTTTGCTAAAATAAAACATTTTCGCATTTTAGATCGTTTAAAACGTTCAAATAGACGCAAATTTAAAAAAGAATAATAAAAAATTGCCCTTTTTTTTGCCTTTTTTTTACGCGTTTAAAAAGCAGATTTTAAAACGCGCTGTTTTTTTCTAAAATGCAAATTTTTAAAACATTTTTTTTAAACCGTTAAATGGGAAATTTTTTAAAAAAAATAAAAAATTTTTTTTTTGTTTTTTGGTTAAAAATTAAAACTAAAAACCCGTTTTTAAAATAAAATTTCAAAATTTTTGGGAAAACTTTTAAAAAAAAAATTTTAAAAAAAAAACGTTAAAAAAACGTCTTTTTTTTTTTTATTAAAACGAATTAAAAAAACCTGCTGTTTTGTAAAAAACAAATTTTTAAGCTTTTTTAACGTTGTGTTAAATGGGTAAAAAAAAATTAAAAATTTTGTCTTTTTTTTGCTGTTTTACGCGATTAAAACGCAGAATAAAGCTCAAACGATGCTGTTCTGCTAAAATAAGCATTTTCAAACATTTTAGATCGTTGAAATCGTTCAAATAGACGCAATATAATAAAAACGAATAATAAAAATTCGTCGTTTTTATGCTGTTTACGCGTTAAAACGCAGATTAAAGCTCAAAACGTGTTGTTTTGCTTTAAAATAAGCATTTTCAAGCATTTTAGATCGTTGAAATCGTTCAAATGGAAGCAATATTAATAAAAACGAATAATAAAAATTTCGTCGTTTTATGCTGTTTTACGCGTTAAAACGCAGATTAAACTCAAAACGTGCTGTTTTGCTAAAATAAGCATTTTCAAGCATTTTAGATCGTTGAAATCGAAATAGACGCAATAAAATAAAAACGAATAATAAAAAAATTTTGTCGTTTTTTATGCTGTTTTACGCGTTAAAACGCAGAATAAAAGCTCAAAACGTGCTGTTTTGCTAAAATAAGCATTTTCAAGCATTTTAGATCGTTGAAATCGTTCAAAAAAGACGCAATATTAATAAAAACGAATAATAAAAAATCGTGGTTTTATGCTGTTTTGCGTTAAAACGCAGATTAAAGCTCAAAACGTGCTGTTTTTCTAAAATAAGCATTTTTTAAGCATTTTAGATCATTGAAATCGTTCAAATAGACGCAATATTAATAAAAACGAATAATAAAAATTCGTCGTTTTTTGCTGTTTTACGCGTTAAAACGCAGATTAAAAAACAAAACGTGCTGTTTTTCTAAAATAAGCATTTTCAAGCATTTTAGATCGTTGAAATTGTTCAAATAGAAGCAATGTTAATAAAACGAATAATAAAAAATTCGTCGTTTTTATGCTGTTTTACCGTTAAAACGCAGATTAAAACTCAAAACGTGCTGTTTTGCTAAAATAAGCATTTTCAAGCATTTTAGATCGTTGAAATCGTTAAAAAAGACGCAATAAAATAAAAACGAATAATAAAAATTTCGTCGTTTTTATGCTGTTTTACGCGTTAAAACGCAGAATAAAGCTCAAACGTGCTGTTTCTTCAAAATAAGCATTTTCAAGCATTTTAGATCGTTGAAATCGTTTAAATAGACGCAATATTAATAAAAAAGAATAATAAAAATTCGTCGTTTTTATGCTGTTTTACGCGTTAAAACGCAGATTAAAGCTCAAAACGTGCTGTTTGCTAAAATAACATTTTTAAGCGTTTTAGATCGTTGGGAATCGTTCAAATAGACGCAATATTAATAAAAACGGGAAAAATAAAAATTTCGTCGTTTTATGCTGTTTACGCGTTAAACGCAGATTAAAACTCAAATCGTGCTGTTTTGCAAAATAAGCATTTTTAGCATTTAGATCGTTGAAATCGTTCAAATGAAGAATTAAATAAAAACGAATAATAAAAATTCGTCGTTTTTATGCTGTTTACGCGTTAAAACGCAGATTAAAGCTCAAAACGTGCTGTTTTGCTAAAATAAGCACTTTCAAGCATTTTAGATCGTTGAAATCGTTCAAATAGACGCAATAAAAATAAAAAAGAATAATAAAAATTTCGTCGTTTTTTTGCTGTTTTACGCGTTAAAACGCAGAATAAACTCAAAACGTGCTGTTTGCTAAATAAAACATTTTTTAAGCGTTTTGAAACGTTTTAAATCGTTCAAATAGACGCAATATTAATAAAAACGAATAATAAAAATTTCGTCGTTTTTATGCTGTTTTACGCGTTAAAACGCAGATTAAAGCTCAAATCGTGCTGTTTTCAAAATAAGCATTTTCAAGCATTTTTTGATCGTTGAAATCGTTCAAATAGAACAATATTAATAAAAACGAATAATAAAAAATTCGTCGTTTTATGCTGTTTTACGCGTCAAAACGCAGATTAAAGCTCAAAACGTGCTGTTTTGCTAAAATAAGCATTTCCAAAACGTTTTAGATCGTTGAAATCGTTCAAATAGACGCAATAATTAAAAAAGGGAAAAATAAAAATTTCGTCGTTTTTATGCTGTTTTACGCGTTAAAACGCAGATTAAAGCTCAAAACGGCTGTTTTGCTAAAATAAGCATTTTCAAGCATTTTAGATCATTGAAATCGTTCAAATAGACGCAATATTAATAAAAAAGAATAATAAAATTTCGTCGGTTTTATGCTGTTTTACGCGTTAAAACGCAGAAAAGCTCAAAACGTGCTGTTTTACGCGTTAAAACGCAGATTAAACTCAAAACGTGCTGTTTTTTCTAAAATAAGCATTTTCAAGCATTTTAGATCGTTGAAATCGTTCAAATAGACGCAATAAAAATAAAACGAATAATAAAAATTTCGTCGTTTTTATGCTGTTTTACGCGTTAAAACGCAGAATAAACTCAGAACGTGCTGTTTTGCAAAATAAGCATTTTCAAGCATTTTAGATCGTTGAAATCGTTCAAATAGACGCAATATTAATAAAAAACGAATAATAAAAATTCGTCGTTTTTATGCTGTTTTACGCGTTAAAACGCAGATTAAAGCTCAAAACGTGCTGTTTTGCTAATATAAGCATTTTCAAGCATTTTAGATCGTTGAAATCGTTCAAATAGACGCAATATTAATAAAAACGAATAATAAAAATTTCGTCGTTTTTATGCTGTTCTACGCGTTAAAACGCTGATTAAAGCTCAAACGTGCTGTTTTGCTAAAATAAGCATTTTCAAGCATTTTAGATCGTTGAAATCGTTCAAATAGACGCAATATTAATAAAAAGAATAATAAAAATTCGTCGTTTTATGCTGTTTTACGCGTTAAAACGCAGATTAAAGCTCAAAACGTGCTGTTTTGCTAAAATAAGCATTTTCAAGCATTTATAGATCGTTGAAATCGTTCAAGTAGACGCAATATTAATAAAACGAATAATAAAAATTCGTCGTTTTATGCTGTTTACGCGTTAAACGTTAAAACTCAAACGTTTGTTTTGCTAAAATAAGCATTTTCAGCATTTTAGATCGTTGAAATCGTTCAAATGGAAGCAATAAAAACGAATAATAAAATTTCGTCGTTTTATCTGTTTACGCGTTAAAACGCGATTAAACTAAAACGTGCTGTTTTGCTAAAATAAGCATTTTCAAGCATTTTAGATCGTTGAAATCGTTTAAATAGAAGTATTAATAAAACGAATAATAAAATTCGTCATTTTATGCTTTTTACGCGTTAAACCGTTAAACTCAAACGTGCTGTTTTGCTAAAATGCTTTTAAGCATTTTAGTCGTTGAAATCGTTCAAATAGGCAATATTAATAAAAACGAATAATAAAATTTCGTGATGCTGTTTTACGCGTTAAACGCGAATAACTCAAAACTTGCTGTTTGCTAATAACTTTTCAGCATTTTAGATCGTTGAAATCGTTCAAATGAAAATTAATAAAACGAATAATAAAAATTCGTCGTTTTTATGCTGTTTACGTTAAAAGCAGATTAAAGCTCAAAACGTGCTGTTTGCTAAAATAAGCATTTTCAAGCATTTTATCTGAAATCGTTCAAATAGACGCAATATTAATAAAAAAGAATTAAAAAAATTTTGTGTTTTATGCTGTTTTTCGCGTTAAACGCAGAATAAACTCAAACGTGCTGTTTTTAAAATAAGCATT
>NW_027049387.1:0-5359 GCF_025399875.1 Dalotia coriaria
CAAAAAAACGTTTTTTTTTAAAAAAAGATTTTAAGCTTTTTAGCGTTAAACCAAAAAAATAAAAATTTTTAAAAAAAAAAAAAAAAAATTTTGGTTTTTTTTGTGTTTTTCCGTTAAAACGCAAATTAAAAAAAAAATTTTTTTTTTTGCTTTTAAACCTTTTTTAACAAAAATTTAAATAAGCCCTTTTTAAAAAAATTAAAAATTTTGTCTTTTTTGTTTTTAGCTTAAAACCGAATAAAACTAAAAGTCGTTTTGCTTTTTTTTCAAAACGTTTAAATCTTTTTAAATAGAAGAATTTAAAAAACCGAATAATAAAAAACCCTTTTTTTTTTTTCCCTTAAAAAGTTAAAAAAAAAAGGGGGTTTTGCCAAAGCTTTTGCATTTTTGATTTAAATCTTTAAAAAGGAAAAAAAAAAAAAAAAAAAAAATTTTTTTTTTTTTCGCGTTAAAAAGCAGATTAAAGCTCAAAACGTGCTGTTTTTAAAATAAGCATTTTAAGCATTTAGATTTAAAAAAAAAATAAAAAAAAAAAACGAAAAATAAAAAAATTTTTTTTTTTTTTCGGTTAAACGGGAAAAAAAACCTGCTGTTTTTAAAATAAGCATTTTGCATTTTAGATCGTTGAAATCGTTCAAATAGACGCAATATTAAAAAAAAACGAATAATAAAAAAATTCCGTTTTTATGCTGTTTTACGCGTTAAAAAGCAGATTAAAATCAAAACTGCTGTTTTTAAAAATAAGCATTTTCAAGCATTTTTGATCGTTGAAATGTTAAATAAAACAATATTAATAAAAACGAATAATAAAAAAAATTTGTTTTTTTGCTGTTTTTTCGCGTTAAAACGCGATTAAAACTCAAAACGTGCTGTTTTGCTAAAATAAAAACATTTTCAAGCATTTTAGATCGTTGAAATCGTTCAAAAAGACGCAATTTAATAAAAACGAACAATAAAAATTGGTCGTTTTTATGCTGTTTTTCGCGTTAAAACGCGAAAAAACTCAAAACGTGCTGTTTTGCTAAAAAAACATTTCAACATTTTAGTCGTTGAAATCGTTCAAATAGAAGCAATATTAATAAAAACGAATAATAAAAATTCGTCGTTTTATGCCTGTTTTACGCGATTAAAACGCAGATTAATGCTCAAAACGTGCTGTTTTTGCTAAAATAAGCATTTTCAAGCATTTTAGATCGTTGAAATCCTACATTCAAATGGACGCAATATTAATAAAAAACGAATAATAAAAAATTTCGTCACGTTTTATGCTGTTTACGTTAAAACACGCAGATTAAAACTCAAAACGATGCTGTTTTACGATAAGCATTTTTCAAGCATTCTAGATCGTTGAAATCGTTCAAATAGAAGCAATATTAATAAAACGAATAATAAAAAATTCGTCGTTTTACATGCTGTTTTACGCGTTAAACGCAGATTAAAGCTCAAAACGTGCTGTTTTGCTAAAATAAACATTTTCAAGCATTTTAGATCGTTGAAATCGTTCAAATAGACGCAATAAAATAAAAACAGATAAGCGAAATTTCGTCGTTTTATGCTGTTTACGCGTTAAAACGCAGAATAAACCCAAATATTGCTTTTGTTTTTGCTAAAATAAACATTTTCAAGCATTTAGATCGTTGAAATCGTTCAAATAGACGCAATGATAATAAAAAACGAATAATAAATTTCGTCGTTTTTATGCTGTTTTACGCGTTAAAGCGCAGATTAAACTCAAAACGTGCTGTTTTGCTAAAATAAGCATTTTCAAGCATTTTTAGATCGTTGAAATCGTTCAAATAGAAACAATATTATTAAAAACAGATAATAAAAAGTTAAAATCGTTTTTATGCCTGTTTTACGCGTTAAAACGCAGATTAAAACTCAAACGTGCTGTTTTTTGCTGAAATAAGCATTTTCAAGCATTTTAGATCGTTGAAATCATTCAAATAGACACAATAAAAATAAAAACAAATAATAATAAAAATTTCGTCGTTTTTATGCTTTACGCGTTAAAACGCAGAATAAAACAAATGTGCTGTTTTGCTAAAATAAACATTTTTCAAGCATTTTTAGATCGTTGAAATCGTTCCAAAATATGGGCAAATATTAATAAAAAGAACGAATAATAAAAATTTCGTCGTTTTATGCTGTTTTTACGCGTTAAAACGCAGATTAAAACTCAAACGTGCTGTTTTGCTAAAATAAACATTTTCAAAGCACATTTTAGATCGTTGAAATCGTTCAAATAGAAACAATATTAATAAAAACGAATAATAACAAATTCGTCGTTTTTTGTATGCTGTTTTACGCCGTTAAAACATGAATTAAAAACTCAAACGATGCTGTTTTGCTAAAATAAACATTTTCAAGCATTTTAGATCGTTGAAATCGTTCAAATAGAAGTAATATTAATAAAAACGAATAATAAAATATTCGTCGTTTTATGCTGTTTTTACGCGTTTAAACGCAGATTAAGCTCAAAACGTGCTGTTTTACCAAAATAAGCATTTTTCAAGCATTTTAGATCGTTGAAATCGTTCAAATATGGACGCAATATTAATAAAAACGACAATAAAATTTCGTCGTTTTTATGCTGTTTTACGCGTTAAAACGCAGTTAAACTCAAAACGTGCTGTTTTTGCTAAAATAAGCATTTTCAAGCATTTTAGATCGTTGAAATCGTTTCAAATGGACGCAATATTAATAAAAACAGATAATAAAAATTTCGTCGTTTTATGCTGTTTTACGCGTTAAACGCAGATTAAAACTCAAAACGTGCTGTTTTGCTAAAATAAGCATTTACAAGCACATTTAGATCGTTGAAATCGTTCAAATAGAAGCAATATTGGCAAAACGAATAGTTGAAATCGTTCAAATAGAAGCAATATTAATAAAAAATGAATAATAAAAAATTTCTTTTATGGTTTTGCGTAAAACGATTAAAACTCAAAAAGTGCTGTTTTTCTAAAATAACATTTTCAAGCTTTTAGATCGTTGAAATCGTTTAGACGCAATATTTAAAAAAAAACGAACAAAAAAATTGGTCGTTTTTATTTTTTGGGTTAAAAAGCGAATAAAGCTCAAAACGTGCTGTTTTTTCAAAATAAGCATTTTTTAAGCATTTTGATCGTTGAAATCGTTCAAAAAAACAAATTTAAAAAAAACGAATAATAAAAAAAATTGTCGTTTTTTTTGTTTTGCGTTAAAAAGCGTTAAAAACCAAAACGGGTGTTTTTAAAATAACATTTTCAAGTAGTTTTTGATCGTTGAAATCGTTCTAAAACAATATTTAAAACGAATAATAAAAATTGTCGTTTTTATGCTGTTTTTCGCGTTAATGCTCAAAACTTTTTTAAAAATAAGCTTTTTTAAGCATTTTAGATCGTTGAAATCGTTCAAATGGGCTTTAAAAAAAACGAAAATAAAAAATTTTGTCGTTTTTAGCGTTTTACGCCAAAACGCAGATTAAAACTCAAAAAGTGCTGTTTTGCTAAAATAAAACATTTTCGCATTTTAGATCGTTGAAATCGTTAAATAGAACAATTAAAAAACGAATAATAAAAATTCGTCGTTTTATGCTGTTTACGCGTTAAAAAGCAGATTAAAGCTCAAACGTGCTGTTTTGCTAAAAATAAACATTTTCAAGCATTTTAGATCGTTTAAATCGTTCAAATAGACCAAAAAAAAAAACGAAAAAAAAAACGTGATGCTGTTTTACGCGTTAAAACGCGGCCCTGTGCTGTTTTTGCAAAAAAAAGCATTTTCAATCATTTGATCGTTGAAATCGGTCAAATAGACGCAATATTAATAAAAACGAATAATAAAAATTTCGTCGTTTTTTTGCTGTTTTTCCAAAGGCAGATTAAACTCAAACGTGCTGTTTTGCTAAAATAAGCATTTTGCAAGATCGTTGAAATCGTTCAAATAGAAACTTTTAAAAAAACGAATAATAAAAAAACCCTCGTTTTATGCTGTTTTACGCGTTAAAACGCAGAAAAATCAAAACGCTTTTTTCTAAAATAAATTTTCAAGCATTTTAAACGTTGAAATCGTTCAAAAAGACGCAATAAAAACGAATAATAAAATTTCGTCGTTTTTATGCTGTTTTACGCGTTAAAACGCAGAATAAAGCCAAAACGTGCTGTTTTGCTAAAATAAGCATTTAAACATTTTGATCGTTTAAATCGTTCAAATAGACGCTATTTAAAAAAAACGAAAATTAAAAAAATTTCCCTTTTAAAAGCTGTTTTACCTTAAAACGCAGATTAAACTCAAAACGTGCTGTTTTTCTAAAATAACATTTTCAAGCATTTTAGATCGTTGAAATCGTTCAAAAAGAAGCAATAAAAAAAACAATAAAAAAAATTCCCTCGTTTTTTTGTGTTTTACCGTTAAAACGCAGATTAAAACCAAAAAGTGCTGTTTTGCTAAAAAAAAAGCATTTTCAAAAAGATCGTGAAATCGTTCAAATAGAGCAATAAAATAAAAAAAAAATTTAAAAAATTTGTCTTTTTTTGCTTTTTCGCGTTAAAACGGTAAAGCTCAAAACGTGCTGTTTTTCAAAATAAGCATTTTCAAAGCTTTTTGATCGTTGAAACGTTCAAAAAAGACGCAATATTAATAAAAACGAATAATAAAAATTTCGTTGTTTTATGCTGTTTTTCCTTAAAACCCGATTAAAACTCCCGGGGTTTTGCTAAAATAAGCATTTTCAAGCATTTTGATCGTTTAAACGTTCAAATGGGGCAATTTTAAAAACCAATAATAAAAAATTCGTCGTTTTTTTGCTGTTTTGCGTTTAAAACCGTAAAATCAAAAAGTGCTGTTTTGCAAAAAAGCATTTTCAAGCATTTTAGATCGTTTTTAAAACGTTTAAATAAACAAAAATTTTAAAAAAAAGAATTAAAAATTCGTCGTTTTTTTGCTGTTTTGCGTTAAAAAAGCAAAACCCCCAAAAAGGGGTTTTCTAAAATAAACAAACTTTTTTCGTTGAAATCGTTAAATGGGCGCAATTTAAAAAAAAAACGAATAATAAAAATTTCGTCGTTTTTATTTTTTTCGCGCGCAGATTAAACTCAAAACGTGTGTTTTGCTAAAATAACTTTTCAAGCATTTTGTCTTGAAACCGTTCAAAAAAAAAGGGAAGCAAAAATTAAAATAAAACGGAAAATAAAAAAATTTAAAAAAAAAAATTTCGTTTTTTGGGTTTTTTTGCTTTTTTTTTTTAAAAAGCGTTTTTTAAAAAAACGCAAAGGGAAATTTAAAAAGCTTCAAAAAAAAACCCTTTTTTCTGTTTTGCTTAAAAAATTTAAAAAGGCCCCAAAAAAAAATTTTTAAGCAAAAAAATTTTAAAGGGAAA
>NW_027049388.1:0-5353 GCF_025399875.1 Dalotia coriaria
ATATTAATAAAAACGAATAATAAAAAAATTTGTCGTTTTTAATTTTTTTACGCGTTAAAACGCAGATTAAACTCAAAACGTGCTGTTTTGCTAAAATAAGCATTTTCAAGCATTTTTGATCGTTCAAATCGTTCAAATAGACCAATATTAATAAAAACGAATAATAAAAAAAATTTTGTCGTTTTATGTGTTTTACGCGTTAAAAAGCAGATTAAAACTCAAAACGTGCTGTTTTTAAAATGACATTTTCAAGCATTTTAGATCGTTGAAATTGTTCAAATAAGCAATAATAATAAAAAACAATAATAAATTCCTCGTTTTATGCTGTTTTACGCGTTAAAACGCAGATTAAAAGCTCAAAACGTGCTGTTTTGCTAAAATAAGCATTTTCAAGCATTTTAGATCGTTGAAATCGTTCAAATAGACGCAATATAATAAAAAACGAATAATAAAAATTCGTCGTTTTATGCTGTTTTACGCGTTAAAACGCAGAATTTAAAACTCAAAACGTGCTGTTTGCTAAAATAAGCATTTTCAAGCATTTTAGATCGTTCAAATCGTTCAAATAGAGCAATATTAATAAAAAAGAATAATAAAAATTTCGTCGTTTTTTTGCTGTTTTACGCGTTAAAACGCAGATTAAAGCTCAAAACGTGCTGTTTTGCTAAAATAAGCATTTTCAAGCATTTTAGATCGTTGAAATCGTTCAAATAAGCAGTATAAAATAAAAACGAATAATAAAAATTCGTCGTTTTTATGCTGTTTACGCGTTAAAACGCAGATTAAAGCTCAAACGTGCTGTTTTGCTAAAATAAGCATTTTCAAGCATTTTAGATCGTTGAAATCGTTCAAATAGACGCAATAAAATAAAAACAATAATAAAAATTTCGTCGTTGTTATGTTGTTTTACGCGTTAAAACGCAGAATTTAAAAACTCAAAACGTGCTGTTTTGCTAAAATAAGCATTTTCAAGCATTTTAGATCGTTGAAATCGTTCAAATAAAAGCAATCTTAATAAAAACGAATAATAAAAATTCGTCGTTTTTATGCTGTTTACGCGTTAAAACGCAGATTAAAGCTCAAAACGTGCTGTTTTGCTAAAATAAGCATTTTCAAGCATTTTAGATCGTTGAAATCGTTCAAATAGACGCAGTAAAAATAAAAAACGAATAATAAAATTTCGTCGTTTTAATGCTGTTTTACGCCCTTAAAACGCAGAAATTTAAAACTCAAAACGTGCTGTTTTGCTAAAATAAGCATTTTCAAGCATTTTAGATCGTTGAAATCGTTCAAATAGACGCAATATTAATAAAAACGAATAATAAAAAATTTCGTCGTTTTTTTGCTGTTTTACGCGTTAAAACGCAGATTAAAGCTCAAAAAGTGCTGTTTTGCTAAAATAAGCATTTTCAAGCATTTTAGATCGTTGAAATCGGTTTAAATAAAAGCAATATTAATAAAAACGAATAATAAAAATTCGTGTTTTTATGCTGTTTTACGCGTTAAAACGCAGATTAAAGCTCAAAACGTGCTGTTTTTGCTAAAATAAGCATTTTCAAGCATTTTAGATCGTTGAAATCGCTTTAAATAGAGCAATATTAATAAAAACGAATAATAAAATTTCGTCGTTTTTAGCTGTTTTACGCGTTAAAACGCAGAAATTTAAAACTCAAAACGTGCTGTTTTGCTAAAATAAGCATTTTCAAGCATTTTAGATCGTTGAAATCGTTCAAATAGACGAATATTAATAAAAACGAATAATAAAAATTTCGTCGTTTTATGCTGTTTTACGCGTTAAAAAAGCAGATTAAAAACTCAAAACGTGCTGTTTTGCTAAAATAAGCATTTTCAAGCATTTTAGATCGTTGAAATCGTTTAAATAAGCAATATTAATAAAAACGAATAATAAAATTTCGTCGTTTTATGCTGTTTTACGCGTTAAAAAGCAGATTAAGCTCAAAACGTGCTGTTTTGCTAAAATAAGCATTTTCAAGCATTTTAGATCGTTGAAATCGTTAAATAGAAGCAATATTAATAAAAACGAATAATAAAAATTCGTCGTTTTAGCTGTTTTACGCTTTAAAACGCAGATTAAAGGTCAAAACGTGCTGTTTTGCTAAAATAAGCATTTTCAAGCATTTTAGATCGTTGAAATCGTTCAAATAGACGCAATATTAATAAAAACGAATAATAAAAATTTCGTCGTTTTATGCGTTTTACGCGTTAAAACGCAGATTAAAGCTCAAAACGTGCTGTTTTGCTAAAATAAGCATTTTCAAGCATTTTAGATCGTTGAAATCGTTCAAATAGAAGCAATATTAATAAAAACGAATAATAAAAATTCGTCGTTTTTATGCTGTTTTACGCGTTTAAACGCAGATTAAAGCTCAAAACGTGCTGTTTTGCTAAAATAAAACATTTTCAAGCATTTTAGATCGTTGAAATCGTTCAAATAGACGCAATATTAATAAAAACGAATAATAAAAATTTCGTCGTTTTTTTTGCTGTTTTACGCGTTAAAACGCAGAATAAACTCAAAAAAGTGCTGTTTTGCTAAAATAAGCATTTTCAAAAAAGAATAATAAAAATTTCGTCGTTTTATGCTGTTTTACGCGTTAAAAAGCTGATTAAACTCAAAACGTGCTGTTTTGCTAAAATAAGCGTTTTCAAGCATTTTAGATCGTTGAAATCGTTCAAATAGACGCAATATTAATAAAAAACGAATAATAAAAAATTCGTCGTTTTTTTTGCTGTTTCCCCCGTTTAAACGCAGATTAAAAACTCAAAAATTGCTGTTTTGCTAAAATAAGCATTTTTTAAGCATTTTAGATCGTTGAAATCGTTCAAATAAAAATTTTAAAAAAAACGAATAATAAAAAATTTTGTCGTTTTTATGTTTTACGCGTTAAAACGCAGTTAAAACTCAAAACGTGCTGTTTTGCTAAAATAAGCATTTTCAAGCATTTTAGATCGTTGAAATCGTTTAAATAGAACAATATTAATAAAAAAATAATAATAAAAATTCGTCATTTTATGCTGTTTTTCGCGTTAAAACGCAGATTAAAGCTCAAAACGTGTGTTTTGCTAAAATAAACATTTCAAGCATTTTTTGATCGTGAAAATAGTTCAAATAGACCAATATTAAAAAAAACGAATAATAAAAATTTCGTCGTTTTTTTTGCTGTTTTTCGCGTTCGCAGTAAAACAAAACGGGGTTTTTAAAATAAAAACCCCAACATTTTGATCGTTGAAATCGTTCAAATGAAACAATGTTAAGAAAAACGAATAATAAAAAATTTGTCGTTTTTTTCTGTTTACGCGTTAAAAAGCAGATTAAACTCAAAAAGTGCTGTTTTGCTAAAATAAAAACACTTTCAAGCATTTTAGATCGTTGAAATCATTAAATAGACGCAATAAAAAAAAAAACGAATAATAAAAATTTCGTCGTTTTATGCTGTTTTCCCCGTTAAAACCAGATTAAACTCCTTGTTTTTTCTAAAATAAGCATTTTCAAGCATTTTTAGATCGTTGAAATCGTTAAATAGACGCAATAGTAATAAAAAAAGAATAATAAAAATTTCGTCGTTTTTTTTTGCTGTTTTACGCGTTAAAAAGCAGATTGCTCAAAACGTGCTGTTTTGCTAAAATAAAAAATTTTTTAAACATTTTAGATCGTTGAAATCGTTCAAATAGAAACAATTTGAAAAAAAAGAATAATAAAAAAATTTGTCGTTTTATGCTGTTTTACGCGTTAAAACGCAGATTAAAAGCTCAAAACGTGCTGTTTTGCTTAAAATAAGCATTTTCAAGCATTTTAGATCGTTGAAATCGTTCAAATAGAAGCAAAATTAATAAAAAAAGAATAATAAAATTTGTCGTTTTTATGCTGTTTTACGCGTTAAAACGCAGATTAAAACTCAAAACGTGCTGTTTTGCTAAAAAAAGCATTTTCAAGCATTTTAGATCGTTGAAATCGTTCAAATAGACGCAATATTAATAAAAACGAATAATAAAAAATTTTGTCGTTTTATGCTGTTTTACGCGTTAAAACGCAGATTAAAGCTCAAAACGTGCTGTTTTGCTAAAATAAGCATTTTCAAGCATTTTAGATCGTTGAAATCGTTCAAATAGAAGCGATATTAATAAAAACGAATAATAAAAAATTTGTTGTTTTTATGCTGTTTTACGCGTTAAAAAGCAGATTAAAACTCAAAACGTGCTGTTTTGCTAAAATAAGCATTTTCAAGCATTTTAGATCGTTGAAATCGTTCAAATAGAAACAATATTAATAAAAACGAATAATAAAAAAATTTGTCGTTTTTATGCTGTTTTACGCGTTAAAAAGCAGATTAAATCTCAAAACGTGCCGTTTTGCTAAAATAAGCATTTTCAAGCATTTTAGATCGTTGAAATCGTTCAAATAGACGCAATATTAATAAAAACGAATAATTAAAAATTTCGTCGTTTTTTTTGCTGTTTACGCGTTAAAACGCAGATTAAACTCAAAACGTGCTGTTTTGCTAAAATAAGCATTTTCAAGCATTTTAGATCGTTGAAATCGTTCAAAAAGACGCAATAAAATAAAAACGAATAATAAAAAATTTTGTCGTTTTTATGCTGTTTTACGCGTTAAAACGCAGATTAAAGCTCAAAACGTGCTGTTTTGCTAAAATAAGCATTTTCGCATTTTTGATCGTTAAATCGTTCAAATAGACGCAATATTAATAAAAACGAAAAATAAAAAATTCGTCCCTTTTTTTTGCTGTTTACGCGTTTAAACGCAGATTAAAACAAAATTGCTGTTTTAAAATAAGCATTTTCAAGCATTTTTTTATCGTTGAAATCGTTCAAATAGAAGCAATAAAAAAAAAATAATAAAAATTTCGTCGTTTTTGGGTGTTTTACGCGTTAAAACGAGATTAAACTCAAAACGTCTGTTTTTTAAAATAACATTTTAAAACTTTTAATCGTTAATGAAAAAAAAAATTTAAAAAAAAAATTAAAAAAAGTTTTTTTAAAACGTTTTTGCTTAAAACGCGTTGCTAAAAGTTGTTTTGCTAAAATAAACATTTTTTAAATTTTTAACGGGAAAAAAAATTTTTTTAAGCAAAATTTTTTTAAAAAAGAAAATAAAAACGTCGTTTTTGCTTTTTAGCTTAAAAACAAATAAACTAAAATTTTTTCAAAAAAGCAATTAAGAAATTTAAATCGTTTTTAAAAAAAAATTTAAGAAAAAAAGAATAATAAAATTGCGTTTTTTTTTGTTTTTTGCTTAAAAACGTTAAACTCAAAAGGCTTTTTTTAAAAAAAAACATTTTAAATTTTTTCGTTAAAACGTTTAAACTTTTAAAAA